>NC_142801.1:52553821-52838902 GCF_049724085.1 Artemia sp. Qi Xiang Cuo | reverse complement strand
TCTATGTTCCAATGCCCTTTTTGTAAATTCAAATGTGATTCCAGGGAAATATGCCCATCCCCAATCCCAACGCCCTCTTTTCCCTAAGTTTTATAAGATTTCAATGTTTTATTATTATTAATTTTTAAAAAAAATTTCAAAAGAGACGTTTTTCAAAGAAAAATAAAGGCTATATTAATCTTAAGATCAGAAGAAATAAAAACCTAGGATATTTCAAACACAAAACGATCAGGATTACTTTTAAAGAATATTTTTTTCTTAATAAATTCTCTTTATATATAAATAGCATCAATATTTTGTTATTATTTTCCCCGCACAGGTACTTCATATGCAAGTGGTGGTGTTAAAAAATTCGGAGGGGGCTCATTCAATAGGAATTGATATGTTCTAATGCCCTTTTAAAACTAAATGTTATTGGAGGGAAATAACCCCACCCACCCACCCCACGCCCTCTTTTTCCCAAATGCATCTGATCAAAATGTTAAGATAGCCAATTTGTCCGATAGTCCAATTTTGAAAATGCTCCCACTGCTCCAATGACAAGGGCTGTAAGGTATACAAGCTGTCCGTTGTTATACATACAAGGTTTGTATCGAAAGAGTAATGTTATAGATTTCGGAAAAGCCTCATTCGTTTTAAATCAAAAGTTCTAGATCCATTTTTAAAAGTCAAGAGTAATCAGACGGTAGGCTGCCCCCCCCCTCTCTCACTTCCTTTTTGCTTAAATGCTTCAGAACAAAATTTTAAGTTTGCCATTTTGTTCAAAATCCTCCCAATGTCAAATAACTGATTCCAGATTTGAACCCTCCCCTCGAGCCCTAGAGGAAATGGCTCTGAGCTACGCAACTTCTCATTTTTACTTTGATGCTGTGTTTACTTTAATACCTTATTTACTTTGGTACTTCCTTTACTTTGATATTGTAAAACTGATAAAAATTTTTGATAATTTGAAGAAAGTTTAATGTTGAAAAAAAAATTGATCTTGAAATAACAAATTTCTTAAGAACAAATTTCAGTTCAATCAAAAACGAACGGAAAAATAAGTAAAAGAAAAATTCGAAAAGAATTTTTTCAAAAAAAAGTAAAGGCCATATAAAACTTAAAATCAGCAGATACTAAAACCTATCAACATTCCAACAAAAAAGGCAGAAAGTAAATAAACAATCATAGAAAACAAACATTAAACACATAATCATAGCAAACAAACATACAGCAGGTACTAATATAAATAAATAAATGAATTTTAAAAAACTACTGCTAACCTGCTACTTCTGCTACCACAATTAATACTACTACTAGTACTGCTACTACTACAACTATTACTTCTAATACTACCACTGCTACTAAAACCACTACTATCATTGCTGCTACAACTACTACTATAAAAAACGGAATATTAAGTTGAAAATTTATGGAAATATAAAAAGGGAAGTTGGCGTATCAGAAATATTTCAGGAAAGGCTTAGAGTAATAGGATTAAACTTCCAGGGCATGATGAGGGACTTTTGAACAAACCAAAAGGAAATATGTGCATGTACCTAGTACTATTAATACAACTATAATTACTATATCTATAACTACTACTACTAATACAACTATTATTACTGTAACTGCTACTACTATTACTACTAATACTACTATTGTTACTGTTACAACTACCACTACTGCTGCAGCTTCTACTACTACTACTACTCCTAATGCTACAATTATGACAACTGCTAAAGCTAATGATTTGAAAATAAAAACCAATCAAGAAATAACTAGGGAACTGAATCAAAACACACTATGTGCATGCAAGTTGTCAAAAGGCCGTGTCTTAGGAATGCCTTAGGGCATTAAGTTAGAACTTTCAGGGAATGATGAGGGGGAAAATGAATTGAATTAAATGCAATAAGTGCTTGCTACTACTACCACTACTACTACTTCTGCTACCAGGGTTACTACTTCTGCTACAACTACTACTTCTATTGCAACTACAACTACTAAAAAGACTAAGTGTATTAACGTGAAAATTTCAGGTAATGTTAAGGGGGAAGCTGAACTAAATTAAAACACACTTTTTCATACACATGTTCAAAAGGGCGTATCGGCAGTATCTTAGAAACTGCTAATGTTGATAAACATGTAGCAGCTAAGTAGCAGCATAATGTTGAAACTTTCAGGGTATGGTGAGGGAGATGTTCAACAGACCAAAAGATAATATGTACAAAAAACCGCTGATACTCCAACTGCTACAACTACTACTTGTTTGACTGCTACTTCTAATATTAATACTAATGGTATTGTTATTATTACAACTACTACTGCTGCTGTTATTAGGAACTGCTGGAATTAATATTAAGTTGAAACCTACTGGGCTTGTCGCAGGGGATCTTGAACTAAACATAAGGCAATATTTGAATGATAATACTTCTACTTATACTGCAACTACTGAAACTGCCACAACTACTACCAATAATAATATCACTACCACTACTGCAACTACTACTGCTGCTTCTACTACTATTACTGCACTAATACTGCTACTACCACTACTACTACTATTGCTGCTGCTCCTATCAATGCTATTATTACTACTATCACTGCTACCACTAAGGGTATTAAGGCAGAAATTTCAGAAAATGTTGAACTAAATAAAAACTGTCTATGTGTATTCAGGTTAACAAATTGTCATATCGCGGATGTCCCAAGAACAGCTTTCATGATAACAGAGTAGACCAGAAATAATCCCAGAAATCATAGGGGAGTAGATATCAATTTCACTTTGAGGCATTGTTTAAAGTTTCTTTTGTACCCCCCCCCCAAAAAAAAAAACTTTGCTGGAAAATATCCCTTTATTGGCTTTTTGCAGGAAAACTTTTCCAAGGAGGAGGGGATTACCAGCATAATTTTAAAAAGAATCAAAAATTAAAGTCTTCCAAATAAAAATGCGCTAAGAAAATTTTTTATCCCGAGATCGTCCGCAAGAAATTTTCTGGGAATTTTCAGCTAGATTGGAATTGTCTGGTGGGAATTACCCTGGAGGCAAGATTTTTATGTGAAAAGTACTTTCCATGGGGGAATTTTCCAAGGGGGAAGGAATTTTTTATGGAAGCCGGATTTCCTGGTATTATTAAAAAAACGATCAGAAATTAAATTAAAGAAAAAGATCAACTGAATGTAAGGAGAAAAATCAAAACTTAGAACATAGTGTATTGGTCTATTATTAAGGAGAGGTGGTACATCTTTGTGTAGGGAGTAAGATACCCAAAGAAGTGCGTTTAAATGGCCTATTTTTTGAAGCTAGTATTTCAATGCCTAAGTTTGGGATTAGTATTTTTTTTCTTAGTTCGTACGTATATTTCCTGTCTACACCTTGGTTCCTTTGACAGAATTCAATAAATGGAAAAAAGTAGCTGTCATTCGCTATATCAGTGCTGACACAATCTTCTGGGTTGTTCTAAACTGTACCGGGGTTGTTGTAAACTAAATAGGACTTGCACAAATCCTAAAGATTTTCATTTGTTTAAATTTTTTACAAGTCTATTATGAGCTATTAAAAGTTGGCTGTGTATTGATATAGTTGAATGCTGTTTTTTTTATCTATTAATGAAGGCAAAGTCATTCAAATTTCTATAATTACTAAGCAAATCATTAAAAACACGTTCTAAAGCGAAGGCTAATTATGATACCAACAGTAAATTTGTCACCCTATATTAAGCAATTTTTCCCTTTTGTTGTGTTTATATTTGAAGCTAAAAGAGACCAGTCCATCTACTATCCTGATTAGGGGTTAAAGCCTTCTCTTGGGGATAAATCCTTTTTGCTATGTCAAAGGCATCCTCTACAACTTATATTTGATTAGGAACATCATCAAAATATCCTCTATTCTTAGATAGATGTATATATTAACAATCTTGACGCATATGTGTCGTACCTTTATACTCTAGAGAAATACATTTCTCATATTTGTCAAACACTTAAACTTAAATTGGCTTAGAGCAATATCAATTCGCGAAAATACAGAAAGGGAGGGGGGTATGTAAGGTTTTTAATTTTTTTTTATGAAAGTTTAAACAAATATTCTCTTGGAATTTGAAAGATTATAGGTCCTTTTTGTTTGTTTTTTGTTATGTTTTTGTGAAAATACAAGAAAAAAGGTATAAAATATTATTTTTCAAAATCCAGGGGGCAGTTACCCCATTCCACCCACCCCTAACTGGGGCCTAATTCGGTTCAAATATAAATATGATATTAATAGATCGTTTTTGCATGTATAAACAAGCCACTGGGTATTACTACTATTACTACTACTACTACTAACACCTCACTGTAGCACCAAGCCGCCTGAGCCCAACACAGCTGATCACACTCCTGCTCCATCCCAATCTATTCACAACCCTCTTAATACCTTCCCAATAAGCTCCCACTTACCTTAGATCTTCCCTTACGACATCCTCCCACCCTATTCGGGAACGACCTGTATTTCGCTTGGCCGAAAATCAGGTCGTTCCTGAATGAGTTAGGAGTAAGAGACTAAAGAGAGTGAAACATTTTAAAGCAACTTTAAAAAAGTTACGTTATGTTGGCCTGTGGCACAAAAAACAAAAGCACGAAGAACAACAGGGAAATCTTTTTGCAAGACAGTGGAGATAATTTGAATGGATATTGTTTGAGACTGTGATATTTTGAGATTTGATAATTTGATAATTTTTGATAATTTGAGTCTGTGGCACAGATGCACAGTCTCAGCTTTAACTTTTAAGGCTAGCAAGGCCTTTCTGGTTAGGTTAGAAAGTCTAGGCTAAGTAAGCTTGTCAAAAACGGAAAATGTTTAGACTTTGTCGAAATGGAAAAAAAATTAAAGTTTGCCAAAGGATTGGAAACCAGGTATGGGAGATAGATTACGGATACGTATTTATTATTTTGACCAAAATCCTGATCTGACCAATCCAGGTCTTTTTGACAAAGTTGTATTGCAAAATTTTCTTTGAAACAGTAAATAAGGTTTAAGAAAATAGTGCCTACACATGACAGCCAATTGGTATAAACCAAAACATTTGACCAGAATTTTTTCTGATGCAATAAACATAAGGCCGTACTGACCAAATGGTATAAACCAAAATATTTTACCAGAATTTTCTTTGATGCAATAAACTTAAGGATGTACTGACCAAGTGGTATAAATTAAAAGATTCTACCAGAATTTTCTTTGATGCAATGCACATAAGGCTGTACTGACCACAGGGTATAAACCAAAACATTTTACCAGAATTTTCTTTGACGCAATAAACAGAAGGCCATACTGACCAAGTGGTATAAATCAAAACATTTTACCAGAAATTTCTTTGACGCAATAAACATAAGGCCGAACTGACCAAGTGGTATAAATCAAAACATTTCACCACAATTTCTTTCGTACAATAAATGTAAGGCTGTACTGGCCAACAGGTATAAACCAAAGCATTCTACCAGTATTTTGTTTGATACAATAAATACGAGGTCATACTGGCTATTACGATGATTGAAATATTTACGATGAATTATAAGCGAATGAGAAAAAAAAGAAAAAAAAGGGAAAAAACAACCATTGGGGCATTTTCTAATCATGGAATGAGACATACATGACAAACAGATATTTCGGCCAGGCCTTTCAGCAAGTTGTCTTCAGTGCTAAACAATATAGTAGAAAAGACTCATAAGCACTCGAGAAATAAAAACCACTTGAAAAAATAAAAGAAAAAGGGGCCACCCCATAAGACCAATAAAAGGAGGAGACTAAGTTCCAAAACATTAAACCTAAATTAATGTCCGTTTGAAAATTAATTTATCGAATTTAATTAATAAATTAATGAAGACGTACCAGAAAAGAATCAGCAATCCTTAATCTTATTTAATGATTTTTAAAATAAAGGAAGTACTTTCTGTTTATTCTTCGTCAAAGCGTTTTGTCTAATAAAATGTCTCCTATTCTGATGTGGGTACATTGCTTTTAATATTTTAATTTCCTCAAAAACGTTTAAAATATCGCAAATTGTAGAGGGCAAGTAAACACGGAGATTTGTCCTCTATTTCCTACTGAGAAAAATTCTAGGGTTTAAACCCGTACTCAAACTCGGTGCAACGTTGTCAATTTACTACAACTGTATGTTTTTGGTATAAATTAGAAGTCTTGATAAAATATGGTACATTTAGAAATTGTTGGTACAATCAAATTTTTCGGTGCCGGCTGCTTTTATTGTCTCCTTTCAGACTCGGATATCTGTTCAATTTTTAGTTTATTGAAATTTTTCTTCTTGTTGTGGCAAATTTTTGGCCTGCTGTTCAGATGGTATTAATTTCACGTGGTATAATTATAGTCGGAAAACTGGTACAGTTTATAGCAAGGCGTTGACAACACTGGCTGGGTGTTAAAATGTAGCCATGGGTGCATAGGTATATTCTGATAATTTCTGACAATAGTTGATTTTTGACAGAAGATCTAGCATCCAAAGTTGCGAAATATGATCCTAAGCCTTTACTAGATTGTTCCACAGCAAATTTGCCAACATTGTAGCTTCCACCTAAAATCCCGAATAAAGACTTTTGTCAAAATAAAAAGTTTTATGCCTTAAAAATAGATAATTCATTACCATCCCATTTGCAAGATAATAAAAAAAAATCAAGTAAACCTAAAATTTATGTCAAAATTGAAACTTTTAGTTTTAAATCCAGTTATCCAGAAATTTGGTCACGTAAGGGCTGAAACCCACAACTTTTCTTAAAGAGGGTAACCGTTTAGACAAAACTCTAGCCAAAAAAACTTGTTTAGGCACAAAACTGGCTCAAGTATGCATTTCAAAGCAAAAATTTGTCTAAAATTAAAACAGCCAACAAGCGCCATCTATGTGTCAATTTTCTGGAAGTACGCCAACCACTACCTCAACTAACATACCCACCCTTTACAATAAAACCAAAGTGGAAACTGGCTTGAACTGAGAATTTAATCGTCTTATTTTAACTCGCTTATTTAGAAAGTAAATTAATAGGCTATATTATTGCTATTTTATATATATTGGGCATTTGTTCTTTAAACGTAGGTAGAAAAAATAAATACATTTGCGCAGGAAGTGGAATATTGAAAGGTAAGTAACTCCCATCTTATGCAGGGGAATTTCTTTTGGTATCTGGTTTTAGTATCGTTCTTTGCTTTCATTTGGAAAAAGAAACATTTATATAATTTAGTTTATGTTCATATTTAATTTAAAACTGAGGGTATATCAAGGAGTTGGCCCAGAATCACAGTATTTGCGCATTTGATTCTTTCTCAACGGAACACCTATTTTGACTTTCAATTTGACATGACGTTTTGCCTTATTCAGAGGGAGGTGTCTCAAGCCTTCCCAATAACTTTAAACTCACTAAAACTGGCCTAAAACCAAGGTTGTATCCAGAATTTTTGTTCAGGGATATAAGAATATTGTATCCAGAATATAATATATATATATAATATATATATATTATATATATATATATATATACATATATATATATATATATATATATATATATATATATATATATATATATATATACATATATATATATATATATATATACACATGCTATATATATATATATATATCGTATATGTATATATATATATATCACTATATATATATATATATATATATATATATATATACATATACACTATATATATATATATATATATATATATATATATATATATATATATATATATATATATATATATATATATATATATATATATATATATATATATATATATATATATATATATATTTCAAACATCTTATATTATTATAATTAATATCTCAAAGAGTAATAGATTGCCCTTTATTTAGAATCATGGCTGCAGCGGTAGCTGCAACCTAATGAAGAGCGAACAATAGCCCATAGTAACCAAAAGTTAAAAATCGCGGTTAGAAAAACTACCTAGCGAAAAAAATTGCCAATCTGACACTGATTCAGGAATTGTGGCTATTACTTCGGTTCATCTTAAAAGTAAAAATTTATTGCGAAAAGAAATTTATGGTGCTTTTGAAAAAAGCCTGAAACCCCTCAGAATGGAGCCATATCAAAATAAAAAGTGCACCATTGGAATCAGCATGGTCGAAAATCTTGTACAGGGAAATTATCGGTAGCACTGATCGGTCTCCCTTTTTTATCCTTTTTTTTCTTTTTTTTCTAGCAGGGCTAGGGGGTGGCCAGAGCATCATAGAACGATGCGTAATAGCTCATTTGAACATGCGTAATAGCTAAACGTAGGTAGAAAAAATAAATACATTTGCGCAGGAAGTGGAATATTGAAAGGTAAGTAACTCCCATCTTATGCAGGGGACTTTCTCTTGGTATCTGGTTTTAGTATTGTTCTTTGCTTTCATTTGGAAAAAGAAACATTCATATAATTTAGTTTATGTTCATATTTAATTTAAAACTGAGGGTATATCAAGGAGTTGCCCCAGAATCATAGTATTGATAAATCTCGGTATTGATAAATCATAGTTATGATAAATAGTTTCATATAGTATTTGTTTTCATTTTGAGTACTCAGTGTTTATATGGAGGGGGGAGTGGGTTTAGGGTTACAATGCCTCGCTTCTAGCAGCTTCGCTGCAAGGCGAAAATAAACAGTTTTTTTCTAAATGACAAAAATAGAATTTTTATGCTTTTCGAGTTTTTTTTTCCTCACAAGTTATGTATTTAATTTTATATCAACAAGGTAAAAATAGGAGCATTTCTCATAAATTCTACTTTTTGCTTTGCATTTGGCTTAGGGGGAGGGGGCTTCTTAGTTATAAATGCTTTCTAGACAAAATTATGGTTAGGGGGGTGGGGATACTAATTTTCCTTCTGTGAAAAGGGGAAAATTATTTCGGTACTAATTTTTTCTCTTCTTTTAAGGCAAATTATGATGAATGTATTGCGGCCCCTCCATCGAAGAGGGCAAGAGAGGACGAGGCAACCCCTATGAGACCATCAATTATTAAGTATGCTGGCACTTCAACGACCCCAAAACAAGTGTTGACTGTCAAAGTCCCATCCACGCAGGCTGCAATGCAGCCTGGTAGAGACGACACACACACACACACACACACAAACTGACGACACATACACACACACAGACGACACACACACACACATCCGACACACACACACACAGACTACACAAACACACACACACACACAGACGACACAAACACACACACACACAGACGACACACACACACACAGACGACACACACACAGACAACACACACACACACAGACGACACACACACAAAAACACACACAGACGACACACACACACAGACGACACACACACACACACCCTACACACACACACACAGACGACACACACACACACACACAGACGACAAACACACACACACAGACGACACACACACACACAGACGACACAAAAACACACACACACGACACACACACACACACAGACGACACACACACACACAGACAACAGACACACACACACACAGACGACACACACACACACACACACAGACGACATACACACACACACACACACACAGACGACACACACACACACACAGACGACACACACACACACAGACGACACACACACACACACACAGACGACATACACACACAAACAGAACACACACACACACACAGACGACACACAAACACACACAGACGACACACACACACACACAGACAACACACACACACACACAGACGACACACACACACACACAGACGACACACACACACACACACCACACACACACACACAGACGACACACACACACACACACACGACACACACACACACACACATACGACACACAGACACAGACGACACACACACACACACAGACGACACACACACACACAGACGACACACACACACAGACGACACACACACACAGACGACACACACAAACACACAGGCGACACACACAAAAACACAGACGACACACACACACACACAGGCGACACACACACACACAGACGACACACACACACACACACACACACAGACAACACACACACACAGACAACACACACACACAGACGACACACACACACACAGACGACACCCACACACACACACAGACGACACACGCACACACACACACAGACGACACACACACACACACACAGACGACACACACACACACACACAGACGACACACACACACACACACAGACGAAACACACACACACACACACACAGACAACACACACACACACACACAGACGACACACACACACAGACGACACACACACACACAAAGACGACACACACACAGACACACACACACAGACGACACACACACACACAGACGAAGCACACACACAGACGACACACACACACAGACGACACACACACAGACGACACACACACAGACGACACACACACACACACACACACACAGACGACACACTTATGAACGATCCTTTTGAAATTCTGCTAAAAACATCGATGCTCAAGGTAAAAGTTTGAATCAAACACTTAAGATGAAGAAATGTCTTCAAAGTCAAGGCTATAAGAAAAAAAAAGTTTTGGATATTTTTGTCAATTAGTAGTTTACGAACTAATATTAATATCAGTAAAAATTCTATTTGAACTTTCGCCAAGTTGATCAAATTGATCCCTAAAGGGTTCATGATAAAAAAAATAGTTTGGGGCAAGAAAAAAAAACTAAACTAATGTCGTGAAATCATTTTCAACACTCAGATCAGGGGGACGTTGGGATTGAATCATAGAGAAACATCGAATTTACTTTAAAAAAATGTGACTCAAAGACGTTTCGTTCTTTTCACTGGCTAGAAATTGCATACACACGAGCCAATCAGGTGTTACAATCCTTTTGTTTGCTCAAAATTTGACAAAGAAACGACGGTTTGGCTAGTTTTATTTTGCATGATATTTCTAAAGCCAATTAAGATGAAGAAATGTCTTCAAAGTCAAGCCTATAAGAAAAACGTTCTGGATCTTTTTTGTCAGTTTGTAGTTTACGCACTAATATCAATATCAGTAACGATTCTATTTGAACTTTCTCCAAGTTGATCAAATTGGTCTCTAAAGGGTTCATGATAAAAAAAAATAGCGCAAGCCATGCTGAATGTGCTTTCAAAAACCCATCTGGTCGAAAACATGTTTGTTATCGTTAATGATTTCCAAAGATGTAAGAAAATTGTGGAAAATACAATTCTCTGGTTCAAATCTGAAACTTTAGTCTATTTTCGGATCGAAAAATAAAACTATTTCTATAAAATCTGAGCTAATAAGGGTTTTTGGCCGTAAACTCTAGTTTTTTTTTGTAAGAAAAGTATGGAAAATACAATGCAACCGAGTCTTTCAAACCCCGTAAAGCTCTTTTAACAGATACAAGAACTACTTATTTAACACAAAAATTTCGTTTTTAATGGGCACCAAGTAAATAAAAACCACACGGAATCAGGCAACCGAGTCTCTCAAATCCATTAAAGCTTTTTTAACAGATACAAAAACTACTTATTTAACAAAAAAACTTCGAATTTATTAGGCACTAAGTAAAGAAAAACCACACGGAATCAGTCAACCGAGTCTCTCAAACCCCGCAAAGCTCTTTTAAAAGATACAAGAACTACTTATTTAACACAAAAATTTTGTTTTTAATGGGCACCAAGTAAAGAAAAACCACACGAAATCAGACAACCAAGTCTCTCAAACCTCGTAAAACTCTTTTAAAAGATACAAAATCTACTTATTAACACAAAAATTTAGTTTTTAATGGGCACCAAGTAAAGAAAAACCACACGGAATCAGTCAACCGAGTCTCTCAAACCCCACAAAGCTCTTTTAAAAGATACAAGAACTACTTATTTAACACAAAAATTTCGTTTTTAATGGGCACGAAGTAAAGAAAAACCACACGGAATCAGGCAACCGAGTCTCTCAAACCCCGTAAAGCTCTTTTAAAAGATACAAGAACTAATTATTTAACACAAAAATTTCGTTTTTAATGTGAACCAATTAAAGTAACACAAAAGGGACTCAGGCAACAGAGTCACTCAAGACCAGTATATATATATTAATAGATACAGGAACAAATTAATTAACAAAAAAATTTAGTTAGTATTGGGCACCAATTAAAGAAAAACCAAACGGAATCAGGCAACCGAGTCTCTCATACCCTCGTAAAGCTCTTTTAAAAGATGCAAGAACTACTTATTTAATACAAAAATTTCGTTTTTAATGGGCACCAAGTAAAGAAAAACCACACGAAATCAGACAACCAAGTCTCTCAAACCCCGTAAAACTCTTTTAAAAGATGCAAGAACTACTTATTTAAAACAAAAATTTTGTTTTTAATGGGAACCAAGAAAAGAAAAACCACTCGGAATCAGGCAACCGAGTCTCTCAAACCCCGTAAAGCTCTTTTAAAAGATACAAGAACTACATATTTAACCAAGTAAAGAAAACCCACACGGAATCAGGCAACCGAGTCTCTCAAATCCCGTAAAACTCTTTTAAAAGATACAAGAACTACTTATTTAACACAAAACTTTCGTTTTTAATGCGCACCAATTAAATAAAAACCACACGGAATCAGGCAACCGAGTCTCTCAAACCCCGTAAAGCTCTTTTAAAAGATACAAGAACTACTTATTTAACAAAAAAAATTCGTTTTTAATGAGCACTAAGTAAAGAAAACCACACTGAATCAGGCAACAGTTCACAACACTGTCCAAACGTCACTTGTTTATTATACAGTACACAATCAACCCATCTCCCCCAAAAACAGTTTTCAGCCATTTCTTGTTAATTTTTTTATTTCTAAACTATTTTAAATTGACAACACATCGAAGTATTCGCAAATGCTAAACCCTTTTCTTTTTTTCTCCACCTTAATAGGATCAAATTCGCAAATCCTAAAGAAATGGAACTGTGGATAACACATGAGTGATAGACAGCTTTCCCTACAAAACCATTCCTGAATACGCAATTTGACAATCTCTAGTTTTCGATTTAAAAAAATAATGTCTGCGTCAAACTGTGTGAGGGAGGACTGACTCTCTTTGAAAAGGTGTAGAGCTGCCATAGAAGTATTACCTATATGCCTGGGGTTACTCACTCTCTTTGAAAAGGTGCAGAGTTGCCATAGAATAACAATGGAAGGAACAAAGTGCTAGAGAATAGCATGAAAGGGAACATAAACCCTTAGAATAGCATGGGAGGGAACATAAGCCCTTAAAATAGCATGGGAGGGAATATAAACCCTTAGAATAACATGGGAGGGAACATAAGCCCTTATAATAGCATGGGAGGGAACATAAATCCTTAGAATAGCATGGTAGGGAACATAAACCCTTATAACAACATGGGAGGGAACATAAGCCCTTATATTAGCATAGGAAGGAACATAAGCTCCTAGAATAGCATGGGACGTAAAATAAACCCTCAGAATAGCATGGGAGGGAACATAATCCCTTATAATAGCATCGGAAGGAATATAAACCCTTAGAATATCATGGGAGGAAAAATAAACCCTTAGAATAGTATAGAGAGGAACATAAACCCTTAGAATAGCATGGTCAGGATCAAAATCTGCCAAAATAGCATGGGAGGGAACAAAAGCCCTTAAAATTACACGGGAGGTAATATAAACCACCTAAATCTATTAGTACATGCTCTGGAAATGTTTTTCCTATGGCAGTAAGCAAATAGCATGGGAGTTCCTATGGCAGTAAGCAAAATGGAACCTAGGACTCTACTCATATAAGGTTCTTATTGAAATCTTTGTCGTAGAAACTTGAAAAAGGGCTTATTCGATTGGAAATTCAAAGGGCATGTGCCATTTTTAATAGTCCAAAGGGATTGGAGGGCAACTAACCCCCCTCTCACGCCCACCTTTTCCCCAACACATCCAATCAAAATTTTCTGATAGCCATTTTATTCAGCGTAGTTTTAAGTTCTTTAAATTAGGTCTTTGAGGATGACAACCCCCTCACAACCCTCAGGACAAGGGTTTTTAAAGAAGGCATTGTCGTAGAAACTTCAATAAAAGCTCATTTTACTGAAAAATCAAAGGGCTAGTGCCCTTTAAACAGTAGAAAGTGATTGTAGGGCAACTAGCCCCCCCCCACCCATCATTCTTCCAAAAACATCCAATAAAAATTTTGAGATAGCCATTTCGTTCAGGGTAGTTGATTTCCAGATAGAAAACATATTTTTCAGGAGGACACTCCCCCACAACCTTCCGGGCAAGGATTATAAGTTATGCCTTGGGGGCATATAAGGTTATAAGCATCGATAAATAAATGAACACCAAAACAAACAGAAATAACAATAAATAACCAAGTTAAAATCAAAACGAGCAGAAATTAACATGATTTGGGCTCAAAACTCCTAAGTCTTCTCAAGGTCGGAACAAAATTTGTACTTTACTTAAAACAAAACAAATGAATGTGCATTGTCAGATTAGTATACATATACTGGTATTTAGTAATCAAAATCTTAATTTTATTTGACTTATTAAAGTTATAAAAGTAAAAACATTTATATTTTTCAGTAAAGTGCAAATTATGTTCTGGCCTTGGGAAGGCATAGGGGTTTTGAGCCCAAATTATGTTAATTTCTGGTCGTTTTGAGTTTGACTCGGTTATTTATTGTAATTTCTGATCGTTTTGGGTTTCATTTATTTATCGATGTTGATTCGTGGTAGTTTCACGCTTGGTAGATTATTTGATTTTATTTTTGCTCATTTTTTGTTTAATGGAGTTCTTTACTTTTCTTTGAAAAACTTATTTTGTGGAAAGCTTTTTTTAATTAATTTTTTTGTAAAAGCCAGAACATATTTTGTACTTTACTGAAAAAATTATTATAAATGTTTTCACTTTTATCACTTTAAGAAATCAAAAATTAATTAAGATTTTAAGGAATAAATATAAGCATATGTATATTAAACTGACAATGCACATTTTTTTCAGTAAAGTGAGTGCCTTTATCTGAAAAAATATTTTGTGGAAAAAATTGTTTTTAATTAATTAAGAAGTATAAAGTAATTTTTCTGAGGGAGGGGATTTTCGACGGGGAGGATTTTCTTACGGGAGGGATTTATTTTTCGGAAAGTGAAAGTTTCTGGGGATGAGGTTTTCAGGGGAAATTTTACACAAGGGGAATTTTTGGGAATTCATATACAGAATTCATTTATTTATTCTTCTTTCTATTTGGTGCCTTCATTTTACACGTGAAGATGTTCTCGGGGAATTTTTTGGGGAAAGTCTCATCGGGGTTCGATTCTCTTAGGAGATCAAAAAGTTCGTGGTGACGAACTGTAAGTAAGGAGAGACCCGGGTCAATGGTGACCGGAACTCTAGAAAACGGTATTTTGATACCAATAGATACATCAAAAGAATCAGATTTTAATGCTGATTTCAAATATATAATTTTCATCAAGTTTAGTTCTACTCATCAGAAGTTACGCACCTGAGAAAATTTGGCTGATTTTCGAAAAAAAGGCGGAAAGACCCCCTAAAAAATATAGAAACTTAATGAAAATCACACCATCATATTCAACGTATCAGAGAACCCTACTATAGAGGTTTCAAGCTCTTATTTACAAAAATGTGGAATTTTGCATTTTTTGCCAGAAGAAAGATCATGGATGCGTGTTTATTTGGGTTTTTTTTCCCAGGGGTGATCGTATCAACCCAGTGGTTCTAGAATATCGTGGGAGGGCTCATTGGAACGGAAATTAAAAGTTCTAGTGCCCTTTTTAAGTGACCAAAAAAATGGAGGGCAACTAGGCCCCCTCCCACGCTCATTTTTTCCCAAAGTCACCCGATCAAAATTTTGAGATAGCCATTTTGTTCAGCATGTTCAAAAATATTATAAGTATGTCTTTTAGGATGACTAAATTCCCCGAAGTTCCCGGGGGGAGGGATGAAAATTGTGAACTTTACCCAATATTAACATATAGTATTGGTTATTGGGAAGTATACAGACATATTCAGGGGGGATTTTTTCTGGTAGTGGGGGGAGGGGGAGGGGGTTATGAGGGAGGATCTTTCCATGAAGGAAGTTTTCATGAGGGAAAGGACATTGCTATGAAGGGGACGCCATATTTCCCAGCACTATTTAAAAAAAAAGATCAGAAGTTAAATATATAAAAAAACAAGTTTTTCAACTGAAAGTAAACAGCAACATCAAAACTTAAAACAAACAGAAAATATTACATATATGATTGGGTTCATCCTCTAGTCAATACCTCGCTCTTTAAGCCAAAGATTTTTTAGTACTTTCATTAGAGCTATTTATTCTAATTAACGGCCTTTGTGATTAAGCGGTCATTTTTAAAGAATTGGAACAAAATCTGAACTTTAGCTTAAAGAACAAGGTAATGACTAGGAAGCGAACCCCCTAATATACGTATTAAAAATATGTAAATATAGAAGTTTGTTACGCAAGTTAACTCGTAAGTTACGTATATTTATTATTAATAAAAACATTCGTAAACGAAATTAAACAAGTTTCGAGAAAGCCATTTAACCAAAAAAAAGTAAAATTAATATGCAAATTTTGTTTTAATTATTCATGTACGGTGAGCTAAAATCAAAACCTGCATCAATTCAAAAACGTTCAAAAATTAAATATAATAAAAAAACAAGTTTTTTTTAACTGAAAGTAAGGAACGACGTTAAACTTAAAAGGAACAGAAATTATTCCGTATATGAAATGGGATGCCCCCTCCTCAACGCCTCGCTCTTTGTGCTAAAGTTTGACTTTCTCACAACTCTATTTTTTTAAACAATAAAATCCATGTATTAATAATTGAGACTAGTTGAAAATAAAGTAACAGCATCCTTGTATTTTTCTTGCTCAACTTCATTTAACATTGCTTCTATGTTGCTATCAGCTTCTCTACGTTATTCACATTATTACTCAGTACCTCTTGCAACAGCTCTTTATTGGCTTCCAAAATATTTTTTATGTGTCCTTGTTGGGCATAATGAAGAGGTCTAATATCATCAAAGTATAAACACATACAACAAGTACTGACAAAACCTATTCTCTCCACACAAAAAAAGTGACCCTTTGTCCGCGTCTCCGGAGACGATTCCATACCTATGCGAACCTGGTGCCTAAATTTTTCAAGTTCCGTAGGTGATTATACTTGTTCCGTAAAAGTTGTATTAAATTTAATTTATTGGCTCGGAGCAATTAAGTAGTACAACATATCCCCTCTAGAGGCGCTGAGGTACACTGGGTCACTTTTGGAGAGTTTTGTCAGTACTTGTTCAGTATGTATTTAAATTTTGATTATCATGTAGATCTTCAGCATCAATACTTGTACCGGCCTTTAATAATGCTATCATTTCATCTAGATGTCCCTCCTGAACTGCTGCATGCAATATTGTCATACCTTCTTCATTACGAACATTTGTAATTATTTTCATATCAACTTTTGTTGAACACATACAATTAGTATGGCGAAATATTTCTCTAATTGAATTGAATACGTCAAATATATAATGCGAGAAGCAAAATAAGAAGGATCAGAGCTCTTCTTTCTATTAAAGATAGCACCAAGCTGTGACAAAATTTTAGCGATAGCCCATATTTATTAACAAATTCTTGGATTATTTGCTTACAATTTCCATCGCCGACATTAAAGAACATGTTAACTGATTTTAATAGCTAATCAACATTATGATCATTTGAAAGTTCTTTGGGAGTCTGACCTTCATCATTCTTAAATACAAGAAAAAAGGTATAAAATATTATTTTTCAAAATCCAGGGGGCAGTTACCCCATTCCACCCACCCCTAACTGGGGCCTAATTCGGTTCAAATATAAATATGATATTAATAGATCGTTCTTGCGTGTATAAACAAGCCACTGGGTACTACTACTACTACTACTAACACCTCACTGTAGCACCAAGCCGCCTGAGCCCAACACAGCTGATCACACTCCTGCTCCATCCCAATCTATTCACAACCCTCTTAATACCTTCCCAATAAGCTCCCACTTACCTTAGATCTTCCCTTACGACATCCTCCCACCCTATTCGGGAACGACCTGTATTTCGCTTGGCCGAAAATCAGGTCGTTCCTGAATAAGTTAGGAGTAAAAAGAGACCAAAGAGAGTGAAACATTTTAAAGCAACTTTGAAAAAGTTACGTTATGTTGGCCGGTGGCACAAACAACAAAAGCACGAAGAACAACAGGGAAATCTTTTTGCAAGACAGTGGAGATAATTTGAATGGATATTGTTTGAGACTGTGATATTTTGAGATTTGATAATTTGATAATTTTTGATAATTTGAGTCTGTGGCACAGATGCACAGTCTCAGCTTTAACTTTTAAGGCTAGCAAGGCCTTTCTGGTTAGGTTAGAAAGTCTAGGCTAAGTAAGCTTGTCAAAAACGCAAAATGTTTAGACTTTGTCGAAATGGAAAAAAATTGAAAGTTTGCCAAAGGATTGGAAACCAGGTATAGGAGATAGATTATGGATACGTATTTATTATTTTGACAAAAATCCTGATCTGACCAATCCAGGTCTTTTTGACAAAGTTGTATTGCAAAATTTTCTTTGAAACAGTAAATAAGGTTTAAGAAAATAGTGCCTACACATGACAGCCAATTGGTATAAACCAAAACATTTGACCAGAATTTTTTCTGATGCAATAAACATAAGGCCGTACTGACCAAATGGTATAAACCAAAATATTTTACCAGAATTTTCTTTGATGCAATAAACTTAAGGATGTACTGACCAAGTGGTATAAATCAAAACATTCTACCAGAATTTTCTTTGATGCAATGCACATAAGGCTGTACTGACCACAGGGTATAAACCAAAACATTTTACCAGAATTTTCTTTGACGCAATAAACAGAAGGCCATACTGACCAAGTGGTATAAATCAAAACATTTTACCAGAAATTTCTTTGACGCAATAAACATAAGGCCGAACTGACCAAGTGGTATAAATCAAAACATTTCACCACAATTTCTTTCGTACAATAAATGTAAGGCTGTACTGGCCAACAGGTATAAACCAAAGCATTCTACCAGTATTTTGTTTGATACAATAAATACGAGGTCATACTGGCTATTACGATGATTGAAATATTTACGATGAATTATAAGCGAATGAGAAAAAAAAGAAAAAAAAGGGAAAAAACAAACATTGGGGCATTTTCTAATCATGGAATGAGAAATACATTACAAACAGATATTTCGGCCAGGCCCTCCAGCAATTCGTCTTAAATGATAAAATAGATATTAGAAAAGACTAATAATCACTCTATAAATAAAAACCACTTGAAAAAATAAAAGAAACAGTGGCCACCCCATAATACCAAAAAAAGGAGTAGACTAAGTTCCAAAACATTAAAACTTAATTAATGTCCGTTTGAAAATTAATTTATTGAATTTCATTAATAAATTAATGAAGACGTACCAGAAAAGAATCAGCAATCCATAATCTTATTTAATGATTTTTAAAATAAAGGAAGTACTTTCTGTTTCTTCTTCGTCAAAGCGTTTTGTCTAATAAAATGTCTCCTATTCTGATGTGGGTACATTGCTTTTAATATTTTAATTTCCTCAAAAACGTTTAAAATATCGCAAATTGTAGAGGGCAAGTAAACACGGAGATTTGTCCTCTATTTCCTACTGAGAAAAATTCTAGGGTTTAAACCCGTACTCAAACTCGGTGCAACGTTGTCAATTTACTACAACTGTATGTTTTTGGTATAAATTAGAAGTCTTGGTAAAATATGGTACATTTAGAAATTGTTGGTACAATCAAATTTTTCAGTGCTGGCTGCTTTTATTGTCTCCTTTCAGACTCGGATATCTGTTCAATTTTTAGTTTATTGAAATTTTTCTTCTTGTTGTGGCAAATTTTTGGCCTGCTGTTCCGATGGTATTAATTTGTTGTGGTATAATTATAGTCGGAAAACTGGTACAGTTTATTGCAAGGCGTTGACAACACTGGCTGGGTGTTAAAATGTATCCATGGGTGCATAGGTATATTTTGAAAATTTCTGACACTAGTTGATTTTTGACAGAGGTTCCGGCATCCGAAGTTGCGAAATATGATTCTAAGCTTTTACTAGAATGTTCCACAGCAAATTTGCAAACGATGTAGCTTCCACCTAAAATTCCAAATAAAGACTTTTGTGAAAATAAAAAGCTTTGTGCCTTAAAAATAGATAATTCATTACCATCCCATTTGAATTTGCAAAAAAAAATCAAGTAAACCTAAAATTTATGTCAAAATTGAAACTTTTAGTTTTAAATCCAGTTATCCAGAAATTTGGTCACGTAAGGGCTGAAACCCACAATTTTTCTTAAAGAGAGGGTAACCGTTCAGACAAAACTCTAGCCAAAAAAAGCTTTTTTTGGCACAAAACTGGCTTAAGTATGCATTTCAAAGCAAAAATTTGTCTAAAATCAAAACAGCCAACAAGCGCCATCTATGTGTCAATTTTCTGGAATTACGCAAACCATTACCTCAACTAACCTACCCACCCTTTACACTAAAACCAAAGTGGAAACTGGCTTGAACTGAGAATTTAATCGTCTTATTTTAACTCGCTTATTTAGAAAGTAAATAAATAGGCTATATTATTGCTATTTTATATATATTGGGCATTTGTTCTTTAAACGTAGGTAGAAAAAATAAATACATTTGCGCAGGAAGTGGAATATTGAAAGGTAAGTAACTCCCATCTTATGCAGGGGACTTTCTTTTGGTATCTGGTTTTAGTATCGTTCTTTGCTTTCATTTGGAAAAAAACCATTTATATAATTTATTTTATGTTCATTTTTAATTTAAAACTGAAGGTATATCAAGGAGTTGCCCCAGAATCATAGTATTTGCGCATTTGATTCTTTCTCAACGGAACACCTATTTTGACTTTCAATTTGACATGACGTTTTTCCTTATTCAGAGGGAGGTGTCTCAAGCCTTCCCAATAACTTTAAACTCACTAAAACTGGCCTAAAACCAAGGTTGTATCCAGAATTTTTGTTCAGGGATATAAGAATATTTTATCCAGAATATAATATATATATATATATATATATATATATATATATATATATATATATATATATATATATATATATATATATATATATATATATATATAGATAATTTCGGAGACCACACTGCCTTTCCATGACGATAAATAAAAGTTCAAAAAGAAGAAAAAGGTTTCTAGAGATTTCTAAGGAAGTCTTGGAGACAACTCGGGAGAAGGATGTTTTTTGTTCCTTACCATATGTACCCGGGCTAAGTGAAAAAATTAAAAGAATTTTACAAAGCAAAGGTCTAAGGGTAGCTTTAAAAAGTAATAATACTTTGGGTAGTTTTCTAAATTCTGGGAAGGATCTAACTTCATTGGGGCAACAAAGTGGGGTTTATCAGATCCCATGTACTTGTGGAAGCTCATATGTGGTACGTACTAACCAGAGTTTGGAAATGAGATTATTACAACACAAAGATTCTATTTCTTCGGCTTTAAAGCAAGATTATAAGTCTGAAGATTTCACTTCAGCCCTTTCAGAACATATTTTTAATTTTCCAGACCATATTATTTTGTTCGAGAATGTCTCTGTGATTTCTAGGGATCGGGGTTTAAAGCAAAATTTTCGTGAAACTCTTGAAATAAAGAAAATCTTATTCAAGAATATTGCTTTGAATCGGGATACAGGTGAATATGGGCTGAACTCTATCTATGATAATTTATTAAAATCTCAGAGAGTATAGTTCAATTCACCCTATGTAGTTGACCTTTGTCCAAATTTTATATCAATGAACGCTAATGAACCGAATCCAAGAAGGTCAAAAAGGATATCTTCCGCCTTTGCATTGAAAAGAATTAGAGATTCAAACAATATGTAGTGTTAGTTGATTTAGTATAATAACTTTTGTTTTATATTGTTTTATTTTAGTTTTACTACTGATGACGGTCACTGTATATGTGACCGAAATATCTGGTATTTTTGTGAATTTCTATTACATCACTGTCTATTAAAAGGATTTTATCCCTATTTGAACTTTTATTTATCGTTATATATATATATATATATATATATATATATATATATATATATATATATATATATATATATATATATATATATATATATATATATATATATATATATATATATATATATATATATATATATATATATATATATATATATATATATATATATATATATATATATATATATATATATATATATATATATATATATATATATATATATATATATATATATATATATATATATATATATATATATATATATATATATATATATATATATATATATATATATATATATATATATATATATATATATATATATATATATATATATATATATATATATATATATATATATATATATAAATATATATATATTTCAAACATCTTATATTATTATAATTAATATCTCAAAGAGTAATAGATTGCCCTTTATTTAGAATCATGGTTGTAGCGGTAGCTGCAACCTACTAAAGAGCGAACCATAGCCCATTGTAACCAAAAGTTAAATTGCGTTAAGAAAAAAGCTACCTAGTAAAAAAAATTTCATCTGACACTGATTCAGGAATGGTGGCTATTACTTCGGTTCGTCTTAAAAGTAAAAATTTATTGCGAAAAGAAATTTATGGTGCTTTCAAAAAAAGCCTGAAACCCCTCAGAATGGAGCCACATCAAAATACAAAATGCACCATTGGAATCAGCATGGTCGAAAATGTTGTACAGGGAAATTATCGGTAGCTCTGATCGGTCTCCTTTTTTATCCTTTTTTTTTCTTTTTTTTTCTAGCAGGGCTAGGGGGTGGCCAGAGCAACATAGAACGATGCGTAATAGCTCATTTGAACATGCGTAATAGCTAAACGTAGGTAGAAAAAATAAATACATTTGCGCAGGAAGTGGAAGATTGAAAGGGAAGTAACTCCCATCTTATGCAGAGGAATTTCTTTTGGTATCTGGTTTTAGTATCGTTCTTTGCTTTCATTTGGAAAAAAACCATTTATATAATTTATTTTATGTTCATTTTTAATTTAAAACTGAAGGTATATCAAGGAGTTGCCCCAGAATCATAGTATTGATAAATCTCGGTATTGATAAATCATAGTTATGATAAATAGTTTCATATAGTCTTTGTTTTCATTTTGAGTACTCAGTGTTTATATGGAGGGGGGGGGGGAGGTGGTTTAGGGTTACAATGCCTCGCTTCTAGCAGCTTCGCTGCAAGGCGAAAATAAACAGTTTTTTTTCTAAATGAAAAAAATAGAATTTCTATGCTTTTCGAGTTTTTTTTCCTCACAAGTTATGCATTTAATTTTATATCAACAAGGTAAAAATAGGAGCATTTCTCATAAATTGTACTTTTTGCTTTGCATTTGGCTTAGGGGGAGGGGGCTTCTTAGTTATAAATGCTTTCTAGACAAAATTATGGTTAGGGGGGTGGGGGCACTAATTTTCATTCTGTGAAAAGGGGAAAATTATTTCGGTACTAATTTTTTCTCTTCTTTTAAGGCAAATTATGATGAATGTATTGCGGCCCCTCCATCGAAGAGGGCAAGAGAGGACGAGGCAACCCCTATGAGACCATCAATTATTAAGTATGCTGGCACTTCAACGACCCCAAAACAAGTGTTGACTGTCAAAGTCCCATCCACGCAGGCTGCAATGCAGCCTGGTAGAGACGACACACACACACACACACACAGACGACACATACACACACACAGACGACACACACACACACACGACCCACACACACACACACAGACGACACACACACACACAAACAGACGACACACACACACACAGACGACACACACACACACAGACGACACACACACACACACACGACACACACACACACACACAGACCACACACACACACACACACACAGACCACACACACACACACACACGACACACACACACACACACACAGACGACACACACACACACAGACCACACACACACACACACACAGACGACACACACACACACACAGACGACACACACACACACACACGACACACACACACACACACACACACACAGACGACACACACACACAGACCACAAACACACACAGACGACACACACACACACACAGACGATACACACACACACACACACACAGACGACACACACAGACGACACACACACACAAACAGGCGACACACACACACACAGACGACACACACACACAGAGACGACACACACACACACAGACGACACACACACAGACGACACACACACACACAAACGACACACACACACACACACACAGACGACACACACACACACACAGACGACACACACACACACACACACAGACGACACACACACACACACATATGACACACACACACAGACGACACACAAATACACACAGACGACACACACACACAAAGACAACACACACACACACAGACGACACACACACACAGACGAAACACACACACACACAGACGACACACATAG
The DNA here is from genome assembly GCF_049724085.1 of Artemia sp. Qi Xiang Cuo. Lineage (NCBI taxonomy): Eukaryota > Metazoa > Arthropoda > Branchiopoda > Anostraca > Artemiidae > Artemia > Artemia sp. Qi Xiang Cuo. The sequence goes on along the minus strand of NC_142801.1, from coordinate 52,814,381 downwards.
ACGACACACACACACACACAGACGACACACACACACACACACACACAGACTACACACACACACACACACACACGACACACACACACACACACAGACGACACACTTATGAACGATCCTTTTGAAATTCTGCTAAAAACATCGATGCTCAAGGTAAAAGTTTGAATCAAACACTTAAGATGAAGAAATGTCTTCAAAGTCAAGGCTATAAGAAAAAAAAGTTCTGGATATTTTTGTCAGTTTGTAGTTTACGCACTAATATCAATATCAGAAACGATTCTATTTGAACTTTCTCCAAGTTGATCAAATTGATCTCTAAATGGTTCATGATAAAAAAAATAGTTTGGGACAAGAAGAAAAAACTAAAATAACGTCGTGAAATCATTTTCAACACTAAGAGCAGGGGGACGTTGGGATTGAATCATAGAGAAACAACGAATTTACCTTAAAAAAAAATGTGACTCAAAGACGTTTCGTTCTTTTCATTGGATTGAAAGTGCATGCAAACAAGCCAATCAGGTGTTATAGTCCTTTTGTTTGCTAAAAATTTGAGAAAGAAGCGACAGTTTGGCTAATTTCATTTTACATGATATTTCTAAAGCTAATTAAGATGAAGTAATGTCTTCAAACTCAAGGCTATAAGAAAAAACGTTCTGGATATTTTTTATCAGTTTGTAGTTTACGCACTAATAACAATATCAGTAACGATTCTATTTGAGCTTTCTCCAAGTTGATCAAATTGGTCTCTAAAGGGTTCATGATAAAACAAAAAATAGCGCAAGCCATGCTGAATGTGCTTTCAAAAACCTATCTGGTCGAAAACATGTTTGTTATCGTTAATGATTTCCAGAGATGTAAGAAAATTATAGAAAATACAATTCTCTGGTTCAAATCTGAAACTTTAGTCTGTTTTTAGATCAAAAAATAAAATTATTTCTGTTACATTTGAGCTAATTAAGATTTTTGACCGTAAACGCTAGTTTCTTGTAGTAAAAGTACGAGAAATACGATGCAATCGAGTCTCTCAAACCCCGTAAAGCCATTTTAAAAGATACAAAAACTACATATCTAACACAAAAATTTCGTTTTTAATGGGCACCAAGTAAAGAAAAACCACACGGAATCAGGCAACCGAGTTTCTCAAACCCCTTAAAGCTCTTTTAACAGATACAAGAACTACTTATTTAACACAAAAACTTCGTTTTTAATGAACGCTAAGTAAAGAAAAGCCACACGGAATCGGGCAACTGAGTCTCTCAAACCCCTTAAAGCTCTTTTAAAAGATACAAAATCTACTTATTAACACAAAAATTTCGTTTTTAATGGGCACCAAGTAAAGAAAAACCACACGGAATCAGTCAACCGAGTCTCTCAAACCCCGCAAAGCTCTTTTAAAAGATACAAGAACTGCTTATTTAACACAAAAATTTCGTTTTTAATGGGCACCAAGTAAAGAAAAACCACACGGAATCAGGCAACCGAGTCTCTCAAACCCCGTAAAGCTCTTTTAAAAGATACAAGAACTGCTTATTTAACACAAAAATTTCGTTTTTAATGGGCACCAAGTAAAGAAAAACCACACGAAATCAGTCAACAGAGTCTCTCAAACCCCGTAAAGCTCTTTTAAAAGATACAAGAATTAATTATTTAACACAAAAATTTCGTTTTTAATGGACACCAAGTAAAGAAAAACCACACTGAATCAGGCAACCAAGTCTCTCAAACCCATTAAATAACATTTAATATATAAAAGATCAAAAAATATATCAACTAAATTTCGATTTTAATTTTAAAATTGTACATTTCGAAAACACGGACTAAGCATACAGATTCTCTAAAAACCCGTAAAGCTCATTTAAAAGATACAATAACTACTTATTTAACAAAAAAATTTCGTTTTTAATGGGCATCAAGTAAAGAAAAACCACACGGAATCTGGCAACAGAGTCTCTCAAACCCCTTAAAGCTCTTTTAACAGATACGAAACCTACTGATTTAACACAAAAAATTCTTTTTTAATGGGCACCAAGTAAAGAAAAACCACACGAAATCAGTCAACAGAGTCTCTCAAACCCCGTAAAGCTCTTTTAAAAGATACAAGAACTAATTATTTAACACAAAAACTTCGTTTTTAATGGACACCAAGTAAAGAAAAACCACACGGAATCAGGCAACCGAGTCTCTCAAACCCCGTAAAGCTCTTTTAAAAGATGCAAGAACTACTTATTTAACAAAAAAGTTTTGTTTTTAATGGGCACCAAGTAAATAAAAACCACACGGAATCAGTCAACCGAGTCTCTCAAACCCCGTAAAGCTCTTTTAAAAGATACAAGAGCTACTTATTTAACACAAAAATTTCGTTTTTAATGTTCACCAAGTAAAGAAAAACCACACGAAATCAGACAACCAAGTCTCTCAAACCCCGTAAAACTCTTTTAAAAGATGAAAGAACTACTTATTTAACACAAAAATTTTGTTTTTATTGGGCACCAAGAAAAGAAAAACCACTCGGAATCAGGCAACCGAGTCTCTCAAACCCCGTAAAGCTCTTTTAAAAGATACAAGAACTACATATTTAACAAAGTAAAGAAAACCCAAACGGAATCAAGCAATCGAGTCTCTCAAACCCCGTAAAGCTCTTTTAAAAGATACAAGAACTACTTATTTAACACAAAAATTTTGTTTTTAATGCGCACCAAGTAAAGAAAAACCACACGGAATCAGGCAACCGAGTCTCTCAAACCCCGTAAAGCTCTTTTAAAAGATACAAGAACTACTTATTTAACAAAAAAAAATCGCTTTTAATGAGCACTAAGTAAAGAAAAACCACACTGAGTCAGGCAACAGTTGACAACACTGTCCAAACGTCACTTGTGTATTATACAGTACACAATCAACCCATCTCCCCCAAAAACACTTTTCAGCCATTTCTTGTTAATTTTTTTATTTCTAAACTATTTTAAATTGACAACACTTCGAATTATTTGCAAATGCTAAACCCTTTTCTTTTTTTCTCCACCTTAATAGGATCAAATTCGCAAATCCTAAAGAAATGGAACTTTGGATAACACATGAGTGATAGACAGCTTTCCCTACAAAACCATTCCTAAATACGCAATTTGACAATCTCTAGTTTTCGATTTAAAAAAAATAATGTCTGCGTCAAACTGTGTGAGGGAGGACTGACCCTCTTTGAAAAGGTGTAGAGCTGCCATAGAAGTATTACCTATATGCATGGGGCTACTCACTCTCTTTGAAAAGGTGCAGAGTTGACATAGAATAACAATGGAAGGAACATAGCGCTATAGAATAGCATGGGAGGGAGCATAAACCCTTAGAATAGCATGGGAGGGAACATAAGCCATTAGAATAGCATGAGAGTGAATATAAACACTTATAAGAACATGGAGGGAACATAAGCGCTTTTAATATCATGGAAGGGAACATAAGTCCTTATAATAGTATGGGAGGGAACATAAACCCTTAGAATAGTATGGGAGGGAACACAAGCCCTTATAATATTATAGTAGTGATCATAAGCTCATAGAATAGCATGGCACGTAAAATGCGCCCGTAGAAATAGTACGGGAGGGAACAGAAACTCTTAGAATAGCATAAGATGGAACTTGAGCCAAGCAAATAGCGTGGGGTGACCATAAGTCCTTAAAAAAGCATTGAAGAGACTATAAACCCTTAGAAAAGCATAGGCAGGAACATAAGCTGCTAGAATAGCATGGGAGGGAACAAAAGCCCTTAAAATAGCATGGGAGGGAACATAATCCACCCAAATCCATAAGTACATGCTCTGGAAATGTTTTTCCTATGGCAGTAAGCAAATAGCATGGGAGTTCCTATGGCAGTAAGCAAAATGGAACCTAGGACTCTACTCATATAAGGTTCTTATTGAAATCTTTGTCGTAGAAACTTGAAAAAGGGCTTATTCGATTGGAAATTCAAAGGGCATGTGCCATTTTTAATAGTCCAAAGGGATTGGAGGGCAACTAACCCCCCTCTCACGCCCACCTTTCCCCCAACACATCCAATCAAAATTTTGTGATAGCCATTTTATTCAGCGTAGTTTTAAGTTCTTTAAATTAGGTCTTTGAGGATGACAACCCCCTCACAACCCTCAGGACAAGGGTTTTTAAAGAAGGCATTGTCGTAGAAACTTCAATAAAAGCTCATTTTACTGAAAAATCAAAGGGCTAGTGCCCTTTAAACAGTAGAAAGTGATTGTAGGGCAACTAGCCCCCCCCCCCCCCGCATTCTTCCAAAAACATCCAATAAAAATTTTGTGATAGCCATTTCGTTCAGGGTAGTTGATTTCCAGATAGAAAACATATTTTTCAGGAGGACACTCCCCCACAACCTTCCGGGCAAGGATTATAAGTTATGCCTTGGGGGCATATAAGGTTATAAGCATCGACAAATAAATGAACCCCAAAACGAAAAGAAATGACAATAAATAACCAAGTCAAACTCAAAACGAGCAGAAATTGATATAAGTTGGGCTCTAAACCCCTATGCCTTCCCAAGGCCAGAACATAATTTGCACTTTACTGAAAAAATACAAAGGAATGTGGATTGTCAGTTTAATATACATATACTGGTATTTAGTAATCAAAATCATAATTTTATTTGATTTATTAAAGTTATAAAAGTAAAAACATTTATATTTTTTCAGTAAAGTGCAATTTATGTTCTGGCCTTGGGAAGGCATAGGGGTTATGAGCTCAACTCATGTTAATTTCTGCTCGTTTTGAGTTTGACTCGGTTATTTATTGTAATTTATGCTCGTTTTGAGTTTCATTTATTTATCGATGTTGATTCGTGGTAGTTTCACGCTTGGTAGATTATTTGATTTATTTTTGCTAATTTTTTGTTTAATGGAGTTCTTTACTTTTCTTTGAAAAACTTATTTTGTGGAAAGTTTTTTTTTAATTATTTTTTTTGTAAAAGCCAGAACATATTTTGTACTTTACTGAAAAAATTATTATAAATGTTTTCACTTTTATCACTTTAAGAAATCAAAAATTAATTAAGATTTTAAGGAATAAATATAAGCATATGTATATTAAACTGACAATGCACATTTTTTTCAGTAAAGTGAGTGCCTTTATCTGAAAAAATATTTTGTGGAAAAAATTGTTTTTAATTAATTAAGAAGTATAAAGTAATTTTTCTGAGGGAGGGGATTTTCGACGGGGAGGATTTTCTTACGGGAGGGATTTATTTTTCGGAAAGTGAAAGTTTCTGGGGATGAGGTTTCCAGGGGAAATTTTACACAAGGGGAATTTTTGGGAATTCATATACAGAATTCATTTATTTATTCTACTTTCTATTTGGTGCCTTCATTTTACACGTGAAGATGTTCTCGGGGAATTTTTTGGGGAAAGTCTCATCGGGGTTGGATTCTCTTAGGAGATCAAAAAGTTCGTGGTGACGAACTGTAAGTAAGGAGAGACCCGGGTCAATGGTGACCGGAACTCTAGAAAACGGTATTTTGATACCAACAGATACATCAAAAGAATCAGATTTTAATGCTGATTTCAAATATATAATTTTCATCAAGTTTAGTTCTACTCATCAGAAGTTACGCACCTGAGAAAATTTGGCTGATTTTCGAAAAAAGGGGGAAAGACCCCCTAAAAAATATAGAAACTTAATGAAAATCACACCATCATATTCAACGTATCAGAGAACTACTATAGAGGTTTCAAGCTCTTATCTACAAAAATGTGGAATTTTGCATTTTTTGCCAGAAGAAAGATCATGGATGCGTGTTTATTTGTTTTTTTTTTCCCAGGGGTGATCGTATCAACCCAGTGGTTCTAGAATACCGTGGAAAGGCTCATTGGAACGGAAATTAAAAGTTCTAGTGCCCTTTTTAAGTGACCAAAAAAAATGGAGGGCAACTAGGCCCCCTCCCACGCTCATTTTTTCCCAAAGTCTCCCGATCAAAATTTTGAGATAGCCATTTTGTTCAGCATGTTCAAAAATATGGGAAGTATGTCTTTTAGGATGACTAAATTCCCCGAAGTTCCCGGGGGGAGGGATGAAAATTATGAACTTTACCCAATATTAACATATAGTATTGGTTATTGGGAAGTATACAGACATTTTCAGGGGGGATTTTTTCTGGTAGTAAGGGGAGGGGGTCGGGGGTTATGCGGGAGGATCTTTCCATGAAGGAAGTTTTCATGGGGGAAAGGACATTGCTATGAAGGGGACGCCATATTTCCCAGCACTATTTAAAAAAAGATCAGAAGTTAAATATATAAAAAAACAAGTTTTTCAACTGAAAGTAAACAGCAACATCAAAACTTAAAACGAACAGAAAATATTACATATATGATTGGGTTCATCCTCTAGTCAATACCTCGCTCTTTAAGCCAAAGATTTTTTAGTACTTTCATTAGAGCTATTTATTCTAATTAACGGCCTTTGTGATTAAGCGGTCATTTTTATAGAATTGGAACAAAATCTGAACTTTAGCTTAAAGAACAAGGTAATGACTAGGAAGCGAACCCCCTAATATACGTATTAAAAATATGTAAATATAGAAGTTTGTTACGCAAGTTAACTCGTAAGTTACGTATATTTATTATTAATAAAAACATTCGTAAACGAAATTAAACAACTTTCGAGATAGCCATTTAACCAAATTAAAGTAAAATTAATATGCAAATTTTGTTTTAATTATTCATGTACGGTGAGCTAAAATCAAAACCTCCATTAATTCAAAAACCTTCACAAATTAAGTAAGAAAAAAACAAGTTTTTTTTAACTGAAAGTAAGGAACGACGTTAAACTTAAAAGGAACAGAAATTATTCCGTATATGAAATGGGATGCCCCCTCCTCAACGCCTCGCTCTTTGTGCTAAAGTTTGACTTTCTCACAACTCTTTTTTTTAAACAATAAAATCCATGTATTAATAATTGAGACTAGTTGAAAATAAAGTAACAGCAAGTAGAATAATAACTCGTGACGGGAGTCCTTATATGGGCATAGAATACTGACGGGAGTCCATATATGGGCATAGAGTCCCTAGGGAGAAAGATTGCGTAATCGGTCAATGACCTCTTTTTCCAAGGTCGATGTTATTGTTGTTGTAAGTGCACGCTCTCAGCGAATGTCAAGGTCGATTTATTTGTTGTTGTTGTTGTTTTTGGCATGCTCGAGGTGAATGTCATGGTTTCCAGAAATAGGATTTGTTGTTGCTGCTCTCGAGACAAATGTTATGACTGTCCCGGATACAGCTAGATCACATGGTTCCTTCTCGGCCAATCAGTGGTCTTTGTTTACATAGTAGTGGTGGAGTGAATATAAGGAAGGGATTTTTTGCCAAATTTTTTTTAGTCTGTGAATAGAATTCACTAAGTTTTTAGTTAGCAGTGTAATAACATGAGTGAACAAATTGAGTTAGAAATATTCTTTTATTGCAACTGTTCTATTTGTAAAGGACATTTTCATGATTTTGAGTATTCACATGAACCTACTGAATGTTTAGATAGCTTAGAGGCAGAGACAGATGAGAATAATCTGGATGAAACGATAATAAAAATTATATGTGAATTGGAGAGAAATTTATATCGATTGCAAGTAAGCTCAGATAAAAGAATGATTGATATGATAGAAAAGGAGGATCTAAAGAAGAGACTGGTAAAAGAGGGCTTTCTCTATAGTGTAAAAGACAGCAGTGAAAACTCAAGGAAAAATGTGTATAGTGCAAGATATAACTCAGATTATTATGATGATTATGCTCCAAGAGAAGAGAAAAAGTGGCCCTTTAAGAGACAACATAAGAGGTCATTCTACGAAAAGGATTTTAAACAACGGAAACCATGGTGGAAGTGTTCTCATATAGCATTTTACGATAAATCCCATTTTTAATATGCTTGAAAAGTTTTATACCATAATCATACAATAAATTTGTTTCTGCTATTTTTATTTTCTCATACTAGATATGTATAGAATAAGTATACCAGCAGAGACTTCTGTACATGAATAGTTCAGTTTCATTAAATCACTCCATAGAGTAGGCCTGCTATCAGTCCACAGCCAAGTTTTTTATCAGTGTTATAAGAAAATCATTCTTCTATATATTTTTATTCAACTGTCAAATCAATATATAATACTTTTTAAATATATGACCTCATCATCCTCCACTAACTCGTCCTCAATGGTAATTTCTTCAATTTGAGGTGACGGTATTGTATGTAGTTGAATGCTATCATCAACATCATTGTATGTTTCGATATTACTCAGAGTGGGCATATTAACATATAGACGATCATCATCTTCTACACACAGTCTCCCTGAGGGCCCCCTCCTCACCAAATCATCTGATGTTTATGATAGTCCAGATGATGTATAATGAACTTCTACCACGTCGTCATCATTATCTGAACTAACAATCTCAGATTTACACAAAAGAAGCTCCTCATTTTCTGTGAACTGCCACTCGGTCCATGCATCCTAAAAAAGGTCGAGAACACTATGGTCAAAAGCTCCGTGGAAAGGCATAGTCTTCATTAATATACTGAGGGCTGTTCTATAAATGTAATAAACAGGGTTACTTATTATTTTTAATTTTATCTATAAATTTGTATGTCTAAAATTCATCAATTAGCCAGATGTGGGTTTTTTTAATTATTTTTTACATACGGAGCGAGATTTAATGTCATTGATAGAAGCCTGTATGAGATTTAATGTGTTTGATAAAACCAGGAAAAAAACCTTTCCAAGAACTATGTTTTTCAATGAAAAGTAAAGAGCTACGACATTGAATCAAAGAGATCAGAAATAAAGTTGAATAATTGCTTAAACGTAAATTTTCTGTAAACATACTTCTAATTAATCACTTCTAAAAAGGTAAGTATAGACCGCTCATCCTCTATGGTGGGGGAGCATGCACAGCTGTGTGCTTCTCGGTCGACTAGGTGCTGTAGTGAGTTGTTTTTAATAGGAGTACATTATTTTTGAAGATTTAAATGAATCAGATTAGTTAAACAAAGCTTATAAATAAAAATTCTATTAACAGTTAATTTTGTACCGACTACATAAATATTTAAGACCAAGTGTACCATGATGCACCATTTTGGTCTGAGAAATTCAAAAACTCAGAAACTCAATACATAGTTTTCGATAATTTCAAGTCGATTAATATCTAAGAATTTTATTTCTACAACACTTATACCTTCCTTAGGTTGAAGTGCTGTTTTAAACCACAAAATGGTAGAAAATCCCGCTTTACTTGAGTACATTATAAGTTTTGCCTCTTACAATTTGCCCCATTAGCTTGATATGTTATCTCGTGAGAAAAAAACTATCCAATAAACACGCAGACTAAACTTGATGAAACTTATATATTTGAAATCAGCATTTAAAGCTGATTCTTTGATGTATCTATTGGTATCAAAATTCCATTTTCTAGAGTTTCGGATACCATTGAGCTGGCTCGCTCCTTACTTACACTTCGTTACCACGTAATGTTTTATTAATTAAAAAACTTTCCACAAAATAAGTTTTTCAAAGAAAAGTAAAGAGCTACTAAATTAAATCAAAGATGAACAGAAATAAAGTTAAATAATTGTTCAAACGTAAACTTATGTCCAATGCCATACTAGTTAAAGTGACAAAAACTCTTTCCCACAAGAGGACACTTTTCAACTAAAAGTAAAGAGCTACTAAATCAAAGATATGATGAAATAATAACGAATAATTGTTCAAACGTAAACTTATGTTTAGCGATAAACTTATTAGAGTAATGAAAAACTTTTTCTCACAAGAGGACACTTTTCGAGTAAAATTAAAGAGCTACAAGACTAAACCAAAGCTATGATGAAATAAAAACGAATAATTCTTCAAACTTAAATTTTTTGTATTACGGGAATAGTTTATATTCGAACCAATATATCTACCAAAGGTTCAATACCTGATTTAAACGAAGAGGTTTCAATTTCAGGAAAAAATTATATTTTGACAACATTTGACAATTTACCAAATTTAAAGTTTGTTTAGTTTCAAAATGTTTTCTGTCACTCATCACCTTTTAATCATTCATCTCTGAGACAAACTTTTACAGTGTTGAAAAATAGTGAAAAAGAAAAGACAAAAAAACATTGGAAGAAATAGAAAGGTAGGAAAAAATGCTTACATTGGCATAAGCCGTCTGGGCTGGGGTGCCCGACGGACCTGGTAACGTGTGTTGGAGGGCGGGCGGGGCGGCAGCGTTATGTTCTTGCGCAGCTGAGCTGGCTATTTTACGATCGTGCTTAGCTTCGGCATTGTATTTATCCGCCCACTCTCTCTTTAACTTTCTGCCAGGTTGCATTTGGGCTGCCTCGTCATATCTTGCTCTCTTGGAAGGTGGGGGCACGGGCTAATATCCCGCTGCGATATGTTTATATTGGGATTGAAAAAGAAAAAACATTGGAAGAAATAGATAGGTAGGGAAAAATGCTTACATTTGCATAATTCGTCTGGGCTTGGATGCCCGAAGAACCAGGTCGTGCGTGTTGGAGGGTGGAGAGACCGGTGACGTTACATTCTTGTACAAATTGGACTGCGGCTTGTACAGGCAGCGTCGGTCTTGAATAGTCGATATGAAGGTTGGATTGACCAGTGTATTTGGGGGGCTTCGGCCAGTGACCAAACTGCACAACTGTTGCCTTCACAGGGGGCGCATTATTGGCCCTCGCTTTATTAGTGGGTGACGGCGACAGACATTTTTCATAATTGGCCTTAAAAAGAAGAGAAAAAAGTTAGTATTGAAATAATTTGCCCCTTTTCACAGAAGGAAAAATGAAGAAATCATACAGATTTTCAACTAGCTAAGGGTAAGTGTTTTAAATATGAGCCCTTCTGTTGAGAAAACACACAAAAGTTAGAAAAAAGACAAAATATTCATTAATTACCTCTACAAAACGGATAAAAATTAATAATTCATACAAAGTTTCAACTAGCTAAGGGTAAGTTTTTTAAATATGAGCAAGTCTGTTGCGAAAACACACAAAAGTTAGAAAAAATACAAAATATTCCTTTATTAGCTCTGCAAAACGGCTAAAAATGAAGAATTCATACACATTATCAACTAGCTAAAGGGTAAATGTTTTTAATATGGGCCATTCTATTGCGAAAACACACAAAAGTTAGAAAAAATGCAAAATGTTACTTTATTACCTCTGAAATACGGCTAAAAATGAATAATTCATAAACAATTTCAACTACCTTAGGGTAATTTTTTTTAATATGGTCCATTCTTTTTCTAAAAAAAAAAAAATTTATAAAAAAATACAAAATATTTATTTATTACCTCTGCAAAACTTCTAAAAATGAAGAATTAATGCAAATTTTCAACTAGCTAAGGGTAAGTGTTTTAAATATGAGCCATTCTGTTGCGAAAACACAAAAAAGTTAGAAAAACTAAAACATGTTCATTTATTACCTCAACAATACGGCTAAAAATGAAGAATTAATACACATTTTCAACTAGCTAAGGGTAAGTGTTTTAAATATGAGCCATTCTGTTGCGAAAACACACAAAAGCTAGAAAAAATACAAAATATTTCTTTATTACCTCTGCAAAACGGGTAAAAATGAAGAATTCATACACATTTTCAACTAGCTAAGGGTAAGTGTTATAAATATGAGCCATTCTGTAGCGACAACACACAACAGTTAGACAAAATACTAACTCTTCCTTTATTACCTCTGCAAAACGGCTAAAAATGAAGAATTCATACACATTTTCAACTAGCTAAGGGTAAGTATTTTAAATATGAGCCATTCTGTTGCGAAAACACACAAAAGTTAGAAAAAATACAAAATATTCCTTTATTACCTCTTCAAAACGGCTAAAAATGAAGAATTCATACACATTTTCAACTAGTTAAAGGGTAAGTGTTTTGAATATGAGCCATTCTGTTGCGAAAAACACACAAAAGATAGAAAAAATGCAAAATGTTCCTATATTACCACTGCAAAACGGCTAAAAATGTAGAATTCATACACATAATCAACTAGCTAAGCGTAAGTGTTATAAATATGAGCCATTCTGTTGCGAAAACACACAAAAGTTACAAAAAAAACGGAATATTCCTTTATTACCTCTGCAAAACGGCTAAAAATGAAGAATTCATCCACATTTTCAACTAGCTAAGGGTAAGTGTTTTAAATATGAGCCATTCTGTTGCGAAAACACACAAAAGTTAGAGAAAATACAAAATGTTCCTTTATTACCTCTGCAAAACGGCTAAAAATGAAGAATTCATACACATTTTCAACTAGCTAAGGGTAAGTGTTTTAAATATGAGCCATTCTGTTGCGAAAACACACAAAAGTTAGAAAAAATACAAAATATTCCTTTATTACCTCTGCAAAACGGCTAAAAATGAAGAATTCATACACATTTTCAACTAGCTAAGGGTAAGAGTTTTAAATATGAGTCATTTTGTTGTGAAAACACACAAAATTTAGAAAAAATACAACCTGACCCCCTAATTGAAGGATATAAATTAGAACCTTGGGAACGTAATTTCATCATATTTTGCATTTCCCACAAGAGGACACTTTTCGAGTAAAAGTAGAGCTACCAGACTAAACCAAAGATATGATGACATAATAACGAATAATTGTTCAAACTTAAATTTTCTGTATTACGGGAATAGTTTATTTTCGAACCATTATATCTACCAAAGGTTCAATACCTGAGTTAAACTAAGAGGTTTCAATTTCAGGAAAAAATTATATTTTGACAACATTTGACAATTTACCAAATTTAAAGTTTTGTTTAGTTTCAAAATGTTTTCTGTCACTCATCTTATTTTAATCATTCACAAACAATACTAAAGAAAACCACTTCCCACGATTTATTGATTTTAAATTATTAAGAAGGCTATTATTTCATTGAAATATACATTTTACATTTTTAATTTTCATGCTCTTGATAAGTATCTTGTCCTTTTGATGTAAATTGCAGCTGAAGGCTTATTTCATCATATTTTCCTTATTTTTGATGGAAAACACACTGAAAAGACATATTATTGAACTCACATCAAACATTGCCGGGCTTGCATTTGAAGAACCTTCCATTATTTTCTATCTTGTCCTCTATTTCAGCATATACTGACTTTTAAAGCTGTTCAACACTCTTAAATATACTAACCTAACGGTTATTTATTTACGAAATTGTGAAAACTGTTGATTTAGAACAATAATTACCTTTCTATATATCAATTAACACTCACTAGAATTGCCACTTTTCACTCGCGGAGAATGGTTTCAAAACAATACTTCTTACATCGCATAGACTAAATGTGTCAAACGAGACATCTTCAATGCAGATTAATTAATTGTTACGTTCGATTTTGTTTTGGACATAGGAGAGCATCAATGGGTAGTGAGAATTTCTGTAAAACTATCAAAGATTGATTAGGTGTATGGTTAAGCTAGGTTAGATTATGTTAGGTTAGGTTAATTTAGGGTAGACTAGCTTAGCCTACGTACGAGAAAGAAAAGTTCTTAGGTGTGGAGCTCCCCCACCACCTCAACCATCACTCTTGAAATCCATTGAATTAGGTTAGAGACAGACAAAAAGTTAGGTGTATGGTTAGGTTAGGTTAGATTATGTTAGGTTAGGTTAATTAACGGCAGCCTCTTTTGTTAAGGTTTTTTATTTTGGGGTGGGCGGGAGCCCCCCCCCAAAAAAAAATAAAAAACCTTACCAAAAGAGGCTGCCGTTAATTAACCTAACCTAACATAATATAACCTAACCTAACCATACACCTAACTTTTTGTCTGTCTCTAACCTAATTCAATGGATTTCAAGAGTGATGGTTGAGGTGGTGGGGGAGCTCCACACCTAAGAACTTTTCTTTCTCGTACGTAGGCTAAGCTAGTCTACCCTAAATTAACCTAACCTAACATAATCTAACCTAGCCTAAACATACACCTAATCAATCTTTGATAGTTTTACAGAAATTCTCACTTCCCATTGATGTTCTCCTATCCTATGTCCACAACAAAATCGAACGTAACAATTAATTAATCTGCATTGAAGATGTCTTGTTTGACACAATTAGTCTATGCGATGTAAGAAGTATTGTTTTGAAACCATTCTCCGCGAGTGAAAAGTGGCAATTCTAGTGATTGTTAAATGATATATAGAAAGGTAATTATTGTTCTAAATCAACAGTTTGCACAATTTCGTAAATAAATAACCGTTAAGTTAATATATTTAAGAGTATTGAAAAGCTTTAAAAGTCAGTATATGCTGAAATAGAGGACAAGATAGAAAATAATGGAAGGTTCTTCAAATGGAAGCCCGGCAATGTTTGATGTGAGTTCAATAATATGTCTTTTCAGTGTGTTTTCCAACGAAAATAAGCAAAATATGATGAAATAAGCCTTCAGCTGCAATTTACACCAAAAGGACAAGATACTTATCAAAAGCATGAAAATTGAAAATGTAAAATGTATATTTCAATGAAATAATAGCCTTCTTAATAATTTAAAATCAATAAACCGTGGGAAGTGGTTTTCTTTAGTATTGTTTGTGAATGATTAAAAGAAGATGAGTGACAGAAAGCATTTTGAAACTAAACAAAACTTTAAATTTGGTAAATTGTCAAATGTTGTCAAAATGTAATTTTTTCCTGAAATTGAAACCTCTTAGTTTAACTCAGGTATTGAACCTTTGGTAGATATAATGGTTCGAAAATAAACTATTCCCGTAATACAGAAAATTTAAGTTTGAACAATTATTCGTTATTATTTAATCATATCTTTGGTTTAGTCTGGTAGCTCTTTACTTTTACTCGAAAAGTGTCCTCTTGTGGGAAATGCAAAATACGATGAAATTACGTTCCCAAGGGTCTAAGTCTTATCTTTCAATTAGGGGGTCAGGTTGTATTTTTTCTAAATTTTGTGTGTTTTCGCAACAGAATGGCTCATATTTAAAACACTTACGCTTAGGTAGTTGAAAATGTGTATGAATTCTTCATTTTTAGACGTTTTGGAGAGGTAATATAGCATTATTTTGAAAATTTTATAACATTGGTGATAATTCTAATTTTAATGGTTACTATTTTAAACTCTTTCCCTTAGCTTGTATAAAATTTTTATGATTTTTTAATTTTTAGTCGTATTTCAGAGGTAATAACGGAATATTTTTCATTTTCTCAAACTTTTGTTTGTTTTCGCTATGGAATGGCTCATATTTAAAACACTTATTCTTCGATAGTTGAAAATGTGTATTAATTCTTCATTTTTAGCCGTTTTGCAGAGGTAATAAAGGAATATTTTGTATTTTTTCTAACTTTTGTGTGTTTTCGCAACAGAATGGCTCATATTTAAAACACTTACCCTTAGCTAGTTGAAAATGTGTATGAATTCTTCATTTTTAGCCGTTTTGCAGAGGTAATAAAGGAATATTTTGTATTTTTTCTAACTTTTGTGTGTTTTCGCAACAGAATGGCTCATATTTAAAACATTTACCCTTAGCTAGTTGAAAATTTGTATGAATTCTTCATTTTTAGCCGTTTTGCAGAGGTAATAAAGGAATATTTTGTTTTTTTTCTAACTTTATTCTGTTTTCTAAAAATAATGGCTAAAATTTAAAAAACTTAAACTTAGATAGTTTAAAATGTGTATGAATACTTCATTTTTAGACTATTTGATGAGGTAAAAAATGACTATTTTGTATTTTTTCTAACTTTTGTGTGTTTTCGCAACAGAATGGCCCATATTTAAAACACTTACCCTTAGCTAGTTGAAAATTTGTATGAATTCTTCATTTTTAGCCGTATTTCAGAGGTTATAAAGGAAAATTTTGCATTTTTTCTAACTTTTGTGTGTTTTCGCAATAGAATGGCTCATATTTAAAACATTTACCCTTAGCTAGTTGAAAATGTGTATGAATTCTTCATTTTTAGCCGTTTTGCAGAGGTAATAAAGGAATATTTTGTATTTTTTCTAACTTTTGTGTGTTTTCGCAACAGAATGGCTCATATTTAAAACACTTACCCTTAGCTAGTTGAAAATGTGTATGAATTCTTCATTCTTAGCCAATTTTCAGTTGTAATACTGGTACATTTTGTATTTTTTCTAACCTTTACATGTTTTCGTAACAAAATGGCTCATATTTAAAACACTGAACCTTATCTATTATTCAATTTTTTTTTAGTCTTCTAAGAGATCAGATGTTTATTTGTAATTTATTGTATGTTTTTATTTTTTCTAAATTTTTAGTTATTTCGAAACAGAATTTCTAATATTTAAAACAATAACACATAGCTAGATGAAAATTTGTATGAATTCTTCATTTTTAGCCATTTTGCAGAGGTAATAAAGGAATATTTTGTATTTTTTCTAAATTTTGTGTGTTTTCGCAACAGAATGGATCATATTTAAAACACTTAAACTTATATATTTTAAAATGTGTATGAATACTAAAATGTAAGAAGTTTTGCATAGGTAATCATGGAATATATTGTATTTTTTCTAACTTTTGTGTGTTTTAGCAACAGAATGGCTCATATTTAAAACACTTACCCTTAGCTAGTTGAAAATGTGTATGAATTCTTCATTTTTAGCCGTTTTGCATAGGTAATAAAGGAATATTTTGTATTTTGTCTAGCTTTTGTGTGTTTTCGCAACAGAATGGCTCATATTTAAAACACTTACCCTTAGCTAGTTGAAAATGTGTATGAATTCTTCATTTTTACCCGTATTGCAGAGGTAATAAAGGAATATTTTGTATTTTTTCTAACTTCTGTGTGTTTTCGCAACAGAATGGCTCATATTTAAAGCATATACCCTTAGCTAGTTGAAAATCTGTATGAATTCTTCATTTTTACCCATATTGCAGAGGTAATAAAGGAATATTTTGCATTTTTTCTAAATTTTGTGTGGTTTCACAATAGAATGGATCATATTTAAAACATTCAACCTAAGATAGTTGAAAATTTGTATGTATTCTTCATTTTTATCCGTTTTGCAGTTTTTGTGCGTGTGTGTGTGAGTTTTTTTTCGTGTTCATGTGTAAGTTTGTGTGTGTGTGTGTAAGTGTTTGTGTGTGTGTAAGTTTTGGCGTGTGTGTGTGAGTTTTCGTGTGTGTGTGTGTGTGTAAGTTGTGTGTGTGTGTGTGTGTGTGTAAGTTTTTGTGTGAATGTATGTTTTTGTGTGTATGTAAGTTTTCGTGTGCATTTGTTATTTTGTGTGTGTGTGTGTGTGTAAGTTTTTGTGTGTGTGTGTGTGTTTTTTTTGGAGTGTGTGTGTGTAAGTTTTTAAGTGTGTGTGTCAGTTTTAATGTGTGTGTGTGTGTAAGTTTTTTTGTGTGTGTGTAAGTTTTTGTGCGTGTGTGTAAGTTTTTGTGTGTGTGTAAGTTTTTGTGTGCATGTAAGTTTTTGTTTGAATGTAAGTTTTTTAGTTTGGGTGTATGTTTTTGTTTGTGTGTGTTTTAGTTTTTTTGTGTGTTATCTTTTGTGTTTTGATGTAATTTTTTTGTGTGTTTGTGTATGTTTGTGTGTGTGTGTGTGTAAGTTTTTGTGTGTGTAAGTTTTGTGTGTGTGTGTGTGTGTGTATAAGTTTGTGTGTGCATGTTATTTTTCGTGTGAATGTGTAATTTTTTGTGTGTGTGTGTGTGTGTGTAAGTTTTTTTGTGTGTGTGTAAGTTTTGGCGTGTGTGTGTAAGTTTTCGTGTGTGTGTGTGTGTGTAAGTTTGTGTGTTTGTGTGTTAGTTTTTGTGGGTGTGTGTCAGTTTGTGTGTGTTTGTTAGTTTTTGTGTGTGTTTGAGTTTTTGTGTGTGTGTGTGTGTTTTCGTGTGTGTGTGTGTGTGTTAGTTTTGTGTGTGTGTGTGTGTAAGTTTTAGTGTGCATGTAAGTTTTCGTGTGCATGTAAGTTTTCGTGTGCATGTGTAAGTTTTTGTGTGTGTGTGTAAGTTTTTGAGTGTGTGTGTAAGTTTTTGTGTGTGTGTGTAAGTTTTAGTGTGTGTGTGTAAGTTTTTGTGTGTGTGTGTAAGTTTTTGTGTGTGTGTAAGTTTTTGTGTGCATGTATGGGGCCCGGGGGAGGGCCTTGGGGGCCCTGGGTGGGCGTTTGGGGATCCGGGGCCCTTGCGGTTGGGGTGGTCTTTTGGGGGCCCAGTGGACCTTTGGGGACCGGGGGAGGACCTTTGGGGGGCCCGGGGGACCCTTGGGGGCCGGTTGGCCCTTTGGGGGTCCGGGGGCCCTTTGGGGACCAGGGGAGGGCCTTTGAGGGTCTGAGGAGAGCGTTTGGGGTCCGGGGGACCTTTGGGGGTCTGGTGGGCCCTTGAGGACCAGGGGAGGGCCTTTGAGGGTCTGAGGTGGGCGTTTGGGGGGCTGGGGTTCTTTGGGAGCTCGGGGGACCTTTGAGGACCGAGCGCTTCCTTCGGGGTTGGGATGGTGGGGATCGGAAGCCTTTGGGGTCGGGGTAGAGGACCTCACAACACTGTTCAAATGAAACTTGTGTATTATAACGACCACAGAGTTTCACCCTCAAATCGTCTTCTAAAACCTTTCCTAAAATCTTCTTTTAAAATGTCTCTATCTGTTTCGCCGAAATAATTCCATAACCTGTCTAAAACAGTTTTGCCCAAATAATCCCTAAACGTAATTTCAGCGTGTTCCTTTTGTTTTTGACATCTCTGGGCTAATGCATTTCAAATTAATAAGAAACCTGATTCCCGCGCTAAAACAATTCATCGCTAAGATGTTTCTTTGGAGAACTGTTTCCATGGCAATGTTTATTAATATCTTTGGAGTTCGACCAAAAGAGTTGTTTCCGAGGCAAAGACATTAATGACTTGGATCTATTTCTGGAGAATCGTTTCTAGGCGAAAATTTTTAAAGTCTGACAGATGATGTCATTGGTTGATTGATCTGTCAAGAAAGGGGAATTAATTTGTTGTTTCTAATGTGAATTATTGATTCACGATATGTGAATTGATGTCGATAGCACAGGTGTTCCAAGGTCGATGTTGTTGTTGTTGTAAGTGCACGCTCTCAGTGAATGTCAAGGTCGAAGTTGTTGTTGTGAAATTTAGGTCATTGACCCCATTAACCACGTGTTCTCCCTAATGACTCTATGCCCATATATGGACTCCCGTCAGTATTCTATGCCCATATAAGGACTCCCGTCACGAGTTATTATGGCCATTCTACTACAGCATCCTTGTATTTTTCTTGCTCAACTTCATTTAATATTGCTTCTATGTTGCTATCAGCTTCTCTACGTTATTCACATTATTACTCAGTACCTCTTGCAACAGCTCTTTATTGGCTTCCAAAATATTTTTTATGTGTCCTTGTTGGGCATAATGAAGAGGTCTATTATCATCAAAGTATAAACACATACAACAAGTACTGAAAAAACCTATTCTCTCCACACAAAAAAGTGACCCTTTGTCTGCGTCTCCGGAGACGATTCCATACCTATGCGAACCTGGTGCCTAAATTTTTCAAGTTCCTTAGGTGATTATACTTGTTCCGTAAAAGTTGTATTAAATTTAATTTATTGGCTCGGAGCGATTGAGTAGTACAACATATCCCCTCTAGAGGCGCTGAGGTACACGGGGTCACTTTTGGAGAGTTTTGTCAGTACTTGTTCAGTATGTGTTTATATTTTGATTATCATGTAGATCTTCAGCATCAATACTTGTACCGGCCTTTAATAATGCTATCATTTCATCTAGATGTCCCTCCTGAACTGCTGCATGCAATATTGTCATACCTTCTTCATTACGAACATTTGTAATTATTTTCATATCAACTTTTGTTGAACACATACAATTAGTATGGCGAAATATTTCTCTAATTGAATTGAATACGTCAAATATATAATGCGAGAAGCAAAATAAGAAGGATCAGAGCTCTTCTTTCTATTAAAGATAGCACCATGCTGTGACAAAATTTTAGCGATAGCCCATATTTATTAACAAATTCTTGGATTATTTGCATACAATTTCCATCGCCGACATTAAAGAACATGTTAACTGATTTTAATAGCTAATCAACATTATGATCATTTGAAAGTTCTTTGGGAGTCTGACCTTCATCATTCTTAGCATTAAAAATAGCTCCTCCATTTCCTAAAAGTAAGTGAACAATGTCATCATTACCTTCTCTTGCTGCAATATGTATCGGCATATTACCTTCATTGTTAAAGGCACTTGTCGATACTGGCTGATGACTTTTTAATAAAAGAAAAAATCGCTCTTCTGTCAAGTAATCACGGTTAGCTTCTAATAAAAGTGTCAAGGCTTGTCTGTCATTCCTCTTAGTAGCTAAGTTTAGCAATGAATTCTTTTGATTATCTTTGAGGAATTATGTCTTTGAGGGTGAAACTCCCCCCCCCCCACAAACCTCAGGGCAAAGATTGTAAGTTATGCCCTGGAGGCATATAAGGTTCTTATAACTCAATTTCCAATCTTATGAAAACTTTTTGAAGCTTCTACGATAACGCTTTCTATATAAACCTTATATGCCCCCAGGGCATAGCTTACAACCCTTAACCTGAGGACTTTGGGTGGGGGGGGGGGTGTCATCTTCAAACACATAATTTCTAAACCTTTCATCTACTTTGAACACAATGGCCATCTAAAAATTTTGATTGAATATGTTTGGGAAAATGGTGGGCATGGGAGGGGTGTTAGCTGCCCTCCAACTACTTTCGACTATTAAAAAGGGCACTAGCCCTTTCAATTCCCAATTGAATGAACCCTTTTTGAAGTAAAGATCTTGTATGTCCTCAGGGCATAACTTACAACCCTTGCCCTAAGGGGTGGGGGGTTGTCATCCTCAAAGACATAATTTCTCCAACTTTCAACTTCGTTGAACAAAATGACTATCTCAAAATTTTGATATGTTTGGGGAAATGATGGGCGTGAGAGGAGGGTTAGATGCCCTCCAATCACTTTTGACTATTAAAAAGGGCACTAGTCCTTTCAATTTCCAATCTAATGAGCCCTTTTTGAAGTTCCTACAACAGCGCTTTCTATAAAAAACCTTATATGTCCCAGGGCACAACTTATAACCATTGCCCTGATGCTTTTTTTTTTGGGGGGGAGTCATCCTCAAAGATATAATTTCTAAATTTTCAACTACGTTGAATAAAATGGCCATCTCAAAGTTTTGATTGGATGTGTTTGGGGAAACGGTGGGCGTGAGAGGGGGGTTAGTTGCCCTCCAATCACTTTCAACTGTTAAAAATTCGTATTTTTAGGAATTCCGTCGAACGTAGTTGAAAGGTCCGTATATTATTGCTTTGAGGATGAACCCCCCCCCCCTCAGGGTAGGGGTTGTAAGTGTTTAATAGCCCACTCACGCCCACCATTTCCCCAAACACGTCCAATCAAATGTTTGAGATAGGCATTCTGTCCAACGTAGTTGAAAGGTCCGGAAATTATGTCATTGAGGATGACACTCCCCCCAGAGCCTTTAGGGCAAGGATTGGAAGTTATGCCCTGGGGCATATAAGTTTTTTTTTATTGAAAGGGTTGTCGTAGAAACTTTAAAAAGGGTTCGTTCGATTGGAAATTGAACGGGGCTAGTGCCCTTTTCAACAGTCGAAAGTGATTGGAGGGCAACTAACCCCCCTCTCACGCCCACCATTTCCCCAAACACATCGAATCACAATTTTGAGATAGCCATTTTGTTCAAAGTTGTTGAAAGTTTTAGAAATTATGTTTTTGAGGAGGACAACCCCCCCCCCCTACACCCCTTAGGGCAAGGGTTTTAAGTTATGCCCTGGGGGCATATAAGATTTTTATATAAAACTTTTCGTAGAACTTCAAAAAGGGCTCATTCCATTAAGAATTGAATGAGCTAGTGCTCTTTTTAATAGTCAAAAGTAATCAGAGGGCAGCTAACACCCCTCCCATACCCACCATTTTCCCAAACACATCCAATCAAAATTTTGAGATAGCCATTGTGTTCAAAGTAGATGAAAGGTCTCGAAATTATGTCTTTGAAGATGACAACCCCTATCCCCCAAATCCCTCAGGGTAAGGATTGTAAATTATGCCCAGGGGGCATATATGGTTTATATAGAAAGTGTTGTCGTGTTCAAAAAGGACTCATTGGATTGGAAATTGAGAGGGCTATTTCCCTTTTTAAGTCGAAAGTCATCGGCTTAAATCATAGTACATAGTACAGAAAATCATACTACAATTAGTATGGCGAAATATTTCTCTAATTGAATTGAATACGTCAAATATATAACACGAGAAGCAAAATAATAAGGATCAGAGTTCTTCTTTCTATTAAAGATAGCACCATGCTGTGACAAAAGTTTAGCGATAGCCCGTATTTATTAACAAATTCTTGGATTATTTGCTTACAATTTACATTTCCGACATTAAAGAACATGTTAACTGATTTTAATAGCTGATCAACATTATGATCCTTTGAAAGTTCTTTGGGAGTCTGACCTTCATCATTCTTAGCATTAAAAATAGCTCCTCCATTTCCTAAAAGTAAGTTAACAATGTCATCATTACCTTCTCTGGCTGCAATATGTATCGGCATATTACCTTCATTGTTAAAGGCACTTGTCGATACTGGCTGATGACTTTTTAATAAAAGAAAAAATCGCTCTTCTGTCAAGTAATCACGGTTAGCTTCTAATAAAAGTGTCAAGGCTTGTCTGTCATTCCTCTTAGTAGCTAAGTGTAGCAATGAATTCTTTTGATTGTATTTGAGGAATTATGTCTTTGAGGGTGACACCCCCCTCACAAACCTCAGGGCAAAGATTGTAAGTTATGCCCTGGAGGCATATAAGGTTCTTATAACTCAATTTCCAATCTCATGAACACTTTTTGAAGCTTCTACGATAACGCTTTCTATATAAACCTTATATGTCCCCAGGGCATAGCTTACAACCCTTGCCCTGAGGACTTTGGGAGGGGGGGGGGTGTCATCTTCAAACACATAATTTCTAAACCTTTCATCTACTATGAACACAATGGCTATCTCAAAATTTTGATTGAATGTGTTTGGGAAAATGGTGGGCATGGGAGGGGTGTTAGCTGCCCTCCAACTGCTTTCGACTATTAAAAAGGGCACTAGCCCTTTCAATTCCCAATTGAATGAACCCTTTTTGAAGTAAAGATCTTGTATGTCCCCAGGGCATAACTTACAACCCTTGCCCTGAGGGAAATGAAACTCAGAGAGGAGAGAAACTAACAAAAAGAAAAATAAAATCAAAAAGGGTGAAAAAACGAGGATTTTGTCAGCCAGTGGCAAACCATGAAGATGAACAAAATATAGGCAAATATTTCGACAAGGACCTCCGCCAAGTCGTCCTCAGTGCTAAACAAAAAAGAAGACAAAGAAAAAAAACGAAAATCTAACCTTTCGAAGTTTACTTTACGAAGACAGAACTGACACTGAATAAAAACCAGGCAGGAATTAATGAAAATGAATTTACCAAGATGATTGGGCAAGGATCTTTTGCCTTGCAATCGTTTTAGCTGGTGTACAATTTCGGTTTTCATTAGATATGCAAATAGGTTCTTTTAAGTTATACCGGGTGAAAATATTGGTTGAGTCCTTCAAGATTAAACTGTCGTAAATTGGGCTTAATGAAATATCTCCAGTACTCTATTTATTGCTAAATTTTGGTTAATATATTTTTTTTTTATCTCAATTACCTTTTTAAAAGTTTGTGGTACGCCATTTACAGCTGATATTAACAGCGACGGTTGACCTCCAACTAGACCGATCTTGTGCCAAAAACCAAACTTCGTTCAGAGTGGTTCGGAATCTCGTCGCTTCTTTCTTCAAGGACCGACCAAGTGTGTTGCGTTGTCTTACACTCCTCCGAATGCTAGATAGGGTTCAGCACGATACATCATGTGGGAGGCGTCCTTCACTCATGCGGGTCATATATCCCCAGTACTTCCATCCTCTCATTCTGATCTCGTCGGTCACCAGTGGTTGTTCGGTATCAGCTCTTATCTGGGCGTTCGTTGCTCTATCGGTCCAATGTACCGCAAGGATTCTACGCAGGTCATTAGTCTTGAAGCCAAGTAGTCTTTTCTCGGCATTCTTTGAAAAGTTCCAGGACTCGCATCCATAAAAAGTAAAGCGAGTACATTCTCTTAAACAATTGCAATTTCAACTTCTGAGGCCAGTTTCTACGGTTCTAGACGAATACCCCCCTCTCCCCCGTAGAAAACACCCCACCGGAAAATACCCCCCCCCCCGTAAAATACCCCCCGTGGATAATAAGGCTTTCCAAATTTGAGAATTTTATTTGAGTTTTATTTTCTTAATTTCCGTAAGGGGAAGGAATTTTGGTACTTATGTATTATGTGCCACTCACGCAAGTTTACGCTGTGTAAAATTCGAGAACACACCGGTTTTTTGTTAGTTTCTTCGTTACTTTGAAAATAAATTCCCGCTATAGATTTGCAAATTAGGGGGGAGGGGCAAGCATACGGGTTTGCATGCAAAATGTGTTTATTACAATTATTCTGCATATTAGATAGATAGACAAATAAGTGTATTTTAAAGCCAAATATAAGGCCATGAACACAGTAAAATAACATAAATGAAAGGCATAAATAACATAAACTTTGAACAGCGATCAAACAGTTCGTGGTAAACGGTAAGTAAGGAGCGACCCGGCTCAATAGTAACCGAAACTCTAAAAAAAGGAATTTTGATACCTCTAGATACATCAAAAGAATTGGATCTTTATGCTGATTTCAAATATATAAGTTTCATCAAGTTTAGTCTTGCCCATCAGAAGTCACGAGCCTGAAACAATGCGGAAAAAAGGGGGAAACACCCTCTAAAAGTGATAGAATCTTAATGAAAATAAAACCAAAAGATTAAGCGTAACAGAAAACCCTACTGTAGATGTTTCAAGCTCCTATCTGCCAAAATGTGGAATTTTGTATTTTTTTGCCTGAAGAAAGATCACGGATACTTGTTTTTTTTTTTTTTTTTTTTTTTTTCTCCAACCAAATCATATAGAAAATTTGTTTGTGGAAAACTTGTTAGGGGTCACTCAGTCACAAATTAGAACTTATATTTTTCCTTATTATGGGTCAAAATCTATTGGTAGGCAACCAACAATGGGGCAACAAACATTTTTTCCGTGCTTTTCCCCTATTCTGCTTTTTTTCCTTTGGTTTCTTTATAATTACTATATAGTCCCAAATTTCTAGATGGAGGCCATGGCCCCCTGCCCCTCCCCCCTTGCCGGTGCCCATGGCCTCGTCAAGCCAAAAATGAGTAGAAATAAATTCAAATAATTTTCCAAGCGTAAAACTACCATCAAACCCCATAAATAAATGAATTGAACCCAAAACGAACAGAAATAACAATAAATAACCTATTCAAACTCAAAATAGCAACAATTAGCATGAGTAGGGCTGACAACCCCCACACATCCTCAAGACCATAAATAAATGAATTGAACCCAAAATGAACAGAAATAACAATAAATAACCTGTTCAAACTCAAAATAGCAACAATTAACATGAGTAGGTCTGACAATCCCCACACATCCTCAAGACCCTAAATAAATGAATTGAACCCAAAACGAACAGAAATAACAATAAATAACCTGTTCAAACTCAAAATAGCAACAATTAACATGGGTAGGGCTGACAACCCCCACACCTCCTCAAGACCAAAAAGTAATTTGCACTTTACAGAAAACAAAATTCATTTTAAATGTTTTCACTTTTTTGACTTCAACTAATAAAGAAATATTAAAACTATAAGGAATAGACATCAGAATATGTGTATCAAACTGACAATATACAGTTTTTTTTTTCAAGTAAAATGCAAATTATTTTCTGGTCTGAAGAAGACATGGGTGTTGTCAGCCATACTCCTTTTACTTTTTGCTCGTTTTGAGTTTGATTAGGCTTTCTATTGTAATTTCTGTTAGTTTTGGGTTTCATTTATTTGTTAATAGTGATTTTTGGTAGTTTTACACTTGGAAGATAAGAAGAACAAACTTGTAGAATGTGACTTTAAAAAAATTAGAATGTGTTGGTTCCCAAAGCCAACTAGCCTTTCAAAGGATAGCCAAACCTTCTTAAACTTTTGGTGCCATTTGTTTAACTTAATTTTAATGATTGTTTGCCTAATTTTTTTTTGCCAAAAATTGCAGAAGTTCATATGGAAGTCTTTTCAACACAAATGGATTTGTGTTTTTTTTCTAACTTTTTAAGACACTTTTGGTGTGTAAATTCCTCTTTTTCCCATTCCTTAGCACTTTTCAACGAAACTAAAAAAAAAACTCAAATAAAAGTTTCAGATTTAGAAACCTTATTTTCCACAGGGGGGAGGGTATTTGCCGCGAGGGTATTTTTCAAGGAGGGGGTATTTTCTGCGGGAGTTACTTTCCGTGGGGGGGGGGATTTTCCGGGGGTTTAAACACCCCTCCCATTCACTGTATTCATTTATGTTATTTTACTGTGTTCATGGTCGTATATTTGGCTTTAAAATACACTTATTTATCTATCTATCTAATATGCAGAATAAGTGTACCAAACACATTTTGCATGCAGACCCGCTATGCTTACCCCCCCCCCCCCCCCGATGTGTAAATCTATAGCGCAAATTTATTTCTAAAGTAAGGAAGAAACTAACAAAAAAAACGGTGTGTTCTCGAATTTTGCACAGCGTAAACTTGAGTGAGTGGTGCATGATACACAAGTACCAAAATTCCTTCCCCCCTACAGAAACTAAAAAAATAAAACTCAAATAAAATTCTCAAATTTGGAAAACCTTATTTTCCACATGGGGTGGGGTATTTTTTTTTTTTTTTGGGGGGGGGGGGTATTTTCCGCGGGGGGTATTTTACGGGGGGGGGATAAACGCCGGTCACCAGTTTCTACATCTCCAAATATTCTCCAGCTGAGAAAGTGTCCCGCCTCCATATGCTATATATTGCGTGACTTCTCTACCACAATTCCCATCCTAGGTCATCGTACTACCGAGCAACTTAAATCTTCTAACTCCATCTATATTAGTGTCTTCTTAACAAATGTCAGCTGTAATAGCTATCGGTACCCCGTTTGACATACTTTTCGTTTTATCAACATAAATCTTCAGGCCCATGGGTTCAGCTTTCACTGCAAGTTCATTTAGATTATGGTGAATGTCCTCTTGGCAGTGAGCTTTAAAGGTGATATCGTCAGCAAAATCGCAGTCGTGTACTTGACGTTTTGGGCTTAATTGTATGCCTCCTCTAAAGTAGCAAGCTCGAAGTACAAAATCTATAAGTGTTGCGAATAATATTGGAGATAATAAACACCCTTGACGTGCGCCTGGCTCGACAGGGAACAACTGTGACAGCCCATTTTCCGTCTGGACTGCACAAACCTGCGTAGCGTACAGGGCTTTAATCATATTCACAATTTTCGGAGGCATTCCATACGCTAGGAGAATTTTCCACATTGCCTCTCGGTGCACAGAGTCAAATGCTTTCAAAAAGTCTATAAACACTAAAATAATCTGCACTAGCCATTCGTTTGATTCAACCAGTAGAACACATCAGCTAAATATCAGGTCGCAGCCACCGAAACCATGTTAATCATCTCTTAAAGTTAAGTCCACTTGAGTCTGAATTCTACTGAGTATAATCTGACATAGAACTCTACTTTCGACTGTCTGGAGTGTGATACCTCTCCAGTTATCGCATGATTTCTTTCGACCTTTCTTGAAGAGTTTCACGATAATGCCTTTATTCCAGTCAGGAGGGACAGCCTCGTTGTCCCACACCCTACCAAGCAGCTTAAATAGTGAGCCGGCGAGAGCTTTTTTCCCATATTTCAACCAGCTCCGGAGATACTCCGTCACATCCAGCTGCTTTCCAATTTTTTAGCGACTTAAGGGCTATTACAACTTCCTGAAAGAAGATGGGGCCCGAATAGATATCCAAATAGTGGCACGTCAGAGACCAATAGTGGCTCATTTGGTATCGGCTGGTTCAGAACATCCGAGAAATATTCACTCCAATGGTTCTTTACATCTACCTGATTGGTAAGCAGCTGCCCTCTTTTATCTTCTATAAAGGGGCAAGGGTTTGTATGCGCGCCGGGAAGCTTCTTAGTAAGCATAGAGATGGTCTTACTATCACCCCCACTGGCTGCTCTTTCTGCCTCAGTGGCTGTGTTCTCAGCAAATATTCTCTTGTCATTCCTGGCAGACGTTTTCACTCGTTTATAGGCACATTTATGCTGCCTTTTTAAACTATCACAGTATATCTATCGGTAGGCTGACTAGATAAATGACTAGGTGAGTATATATCAACAAGAGCTTTCAGATTTGTTCTTTCCTGAATCAGCTGCCAAGTTTCTTCACTAATCCACTCTTCCGTCTTTCGTTTCTTATATCCAAGAACTTTCACTGCAGCATCTTTTAGGGACTCCGATAGTGATTTCCAAAGACAATCTGAACTTGCTTCGTCGGACTCGTCGAGGCTGAAAGCTGCGAACCTTTGTTTTAGCGCAATATTATATTTTTAACGAATAGTCTTATCGTGGAACTTATGGATATCAGATTTCTTAACTGCAACTGACACTTTCTTCACCACCTTCAACTTAATTTTGCACTTGCCTATAACTAGTGTATGGTCAGAGAAACAATCGGCTCCGCGGTAATCTCTGACATCCTCCTCAAGGGACCTTCTTCTGCACTTGCTGACAAGTATATGGTCGATCTGGTTTCGAGTGGTACCATCAAGTGAATTCCACGTTTAGTCTTAATAGGAACTTTTTTTAAAAATACTAAAAACTTTAGTATGAAGAGCAAGATATTCATGAGGGGGACAAAAGGAGCTTGAGAGGGGGCTAGTTGCCCTCCAATATTTTTTCAAAAAAAACAAAAAACAAAAAACAAATAAACACGCATCCGTCATCTTTCTTCTAGAAAAAAAATGGAGCATTCCAAATTTTTGTATATAGGAGCTTGAAACTTCTACGGTAGGATTCTCTGATACACTGAATCTGATGGCTTAATTTTCATTAGGATTCCTTTAGTTTTACCGGATGTTCCCCCACCCCTTTTTCAAAAATCAGATAAGTTTTTTTCAGGCTCGTAGTTTTTAATTGATAACACTAAACTTGATGAATCTTAAATATTTGGAATCAGCAGAATAAGCCATTCTTTTGGCGTATCTATTGCTATCAAAATTCTGTTTTTTATAGTTTCGGTTACTATTGAGCCCTCGCTCCTTACTTACAGCTCGTTACCACGAACTGTTTGATAACGCACTATAAGAGGTATAATTATTGATGATGGTGATGCTGCAATGGGCAATGAACATTGTCATCCGTCAGGAGAAAAGACGAATGTATGCATCTCATCACGGTAGTAGGCTCTATGATGGTGACATGCTAGCTCTCAGCAGGGCGTCAATAGAGAACATTTTCGGGGGTTAGGGGGACAGGGAAGTTTAGGTTTAACTGAATGTCGTCAGTAGATAAAGGCCCAATGCTTCATTGGAGACTTCTCTGGGGTTTCTAACTTCCCCTAGTTAGTGTGCCTCCTAATAGTCACGCAATAACTCATGATCTAATTAAATAAAAGAGGGAAGTTTTTTTTCAACTGAAAGTAAGGAGCAACACTAAAACTTAAAAAGAACAGAAATTATTATATATATGAGGGGGGGGGGGGGTATCGCCTTCTCAATACCTCGTCCTTCACGCACAAGTTTTTAGTACTTTGAAAAAAACTTCCTATTGTTCTAATTAACCAACCCTTCTGTTTCACGAGTCGTCCGAATTTGAAAAAAACAAACAAAAAACAAACAACTTTACCGTCAAGAGTGAGGTATTTAGGATGGGACCCCCCCCGTATACACGTAACAATTTCTATTCGTTTTAAGTTTTAATGTTGCTATTTACTTTTAGTTGACTTTTGGTTAATTTAAGTTAAAAAAAACTCGTTTTTCATTTGTGATCGTTCTTTTTAATAAGGCCGAGAAATCCACCCCCCCCCCTCCAAGCAATGGTTCTCTAGACTCTGGACAATCCAATACAAGAGAAAATTTACTCCAAGAAATTACTATTAACATTTTTCACACATAAATTGAGTCGGCAAAGAGAAAGTAAGACAAATAAAAATAATTTCGTTTAGGAATTCTGGCAAATTCCACCAGTATAAAATTCCATCTGAAAAGTTTACCCCCAGAAACTTCCCTCCCCATGGTGAGTATCTACGTGAACATGAGTGTCACAATCCCCCCACCCAAAAAATCTATGAATGCTTCCCAAACTTAAAAACCTAACATCAGGGTCTGTGGGGGGTCATGTTATCTCCACGGGCACAGTTATTGGACCTTTTAACTATGCTCAACAATATGAAAATCTCAAAATTTTGATCGCACGACTTTGGTGAAGAAAGAGGCTAGCTGCCCTCCACTCTTTAAGGTCACTTAAAAAGGGCACTAGAACTTTTAATTTCCGTTTGAATGAGCCCTCTCCCGATCTTCTAGGACCACTGGTTCAATACCATCACCCCTGAAAAAAAAAAAACAAGCACGGGATTTTTCTTTTTGTCTACAGTTGGGTTATCTGATACACTGAATCTCATGGTGTGATTTTCATTGAGATTATTTGCATTTTAGGGGTGAAATTCCCCATTTTTCGGAAAGTAGGCAAGTTTTCTAAGACTCGTAGTCTTTGATGGGTAAAATTAAAGTTAATGAATCTTATATATTTGGAATCAGCATAATAAACCGATTATTTTGATGCGTCCACTGATATTAAAATCTCGTTTTTATAGTTTTGGTTACTATTGAGCCGCGTCACTCCTTACTTACAGTTCGTTAGCACAAACTGTTCTAGGTCGTTCTATTGATTTATGTTTTTTTTTAATACAAATAGCTAAGACAAGAAAAATTTTCCAGGACATTTTTCCTAACTTAATTAATATTACTTAAGATATGTAATAAGAACATTTCACATTTTTCTTGCTTCGTCGATTTCTAATCCGAATGTCTTTATTTATTCCAATTCTAAAAGATCCAAGTTTCCGACCGCAGATAATAACTTCAGCGCATGTCTTGAGAACTCCATTGCTAAGATGCAGCAATATAAAATTTCACATTTTCTTGCTTGGCAGTTTTCTTTGACAATTTCATTTATGAGCTGCTGATAAATATCTAAATTGACAGTTTTGTTTTTAGGTTGTGACAGACAAGACGGTGACCAGGCTTGCCGTTTAATTACTTTTAAACAGCGCATATCGGAGAAATTTCCTCAATATGACCCCGTATGGGATTGACGCACACCCTTACACCATTCAAAAATAAAACACGCTGGAAAGGACCACATCAAGCAGTAAGATAGTAAAGGAAAGGGAAAGGAAGTCGCATGAGTGTAAGGAGGGCGAGGTGAACTCAAAAATGTTGGGAAGGATAACAATACCCAAGAAGAGTCAGCAAAGTCCTGAGGGACTAAAAAAGGTTAAAGGAACCAAACAGAGTTTGGAGAATCAGAAAGTACTTTAGGAACTCCAAGCATGTTAAAAAGGTCAGAAAAGAGCAACATGATCTCAAAACTGATATGACTCTTCGAATACTTCTGTCTTTTCCCCGAAGCCCCTTTTTATTTAGTTTCCAAGAAACTAGCTGGTTTTAACTGCTTAAATAGGTCATCTTCTCTCCAACCCCTTAATTGGACCTACTTGGAAAGAAGAATACTATGCCAGATTTTTTTTTATCTTCTGAATTTTGTTTTCTGTAATTAAAGTCTTTATTATCCAAAAAATTTCGATTAACTAACTATTTGAACTTTTAACTATTTAGACTATTCATTGAAATTAAATAGCGAAAGCCTTTTTACATCAAAAAATTTTATTTTCTTAAAATTTTTGGAGCATTAGCACTTTTAAGATTTAAAATTTTCTAATAAATCCTGTTTTAATTAATATTCTAAGAAACTAAGGTCGTATCCTCCTCCCTCTCAATCGGATGTAGTTGAAGAGGGGCTTACAATCCATTTTTTCTTCTTAATTTCGGATTTCTGTATCTAAGGCTTTTATTATCCAACAAAATTCCATTGCCTAACTGTTTAAAACTTTTTATTTATTTAGAAATAATAGTAAAACATTTTTAAATAAAAGTTCAAATACGGATAAAATCCTTTTAATAGAGTGATAAAAATGATTTTATCCCTATTTGAACTTTTATTTATCGTCATGGAAAAGCAGTGTGGTCTCCAAAATTATGTAAAACATTTTTCATATCAGGAATCTTTATTTTCTTAAAAAGTTTGAAGGTTTAACTCTTTAAGATATACTTTTCTCAAGTAAAGCCTTTTTAATTAATTTCTAAAAAATGGCTGTTTTTTAAATGCTTAAACAAACATTCCAAAGCCTAAACTTTTCCATCGCCTTGCATCTTTGGTGTTCCTACACCAGGGTCAAAGTCTGGGTCCCATAAGCGCTCCTGATTATGGATTTTTCTGCATTGTTGGTGCGACTTAGATCGGCTTGTGAGGAAGTGTCCAGTTGAATTAGGTTTTGCCCCTTCAAGTTGGAAGATGTCGTTTTCCTTCGGACTCCACCTACTTCGGGCATGGGAGAAAAATTGGAAAAGAGTAGATTTTCAGGGCCTCTTAGGGCAATGAAGGTCTTTAATCATGGATTAGATTATAAGATTCAAACAACTGAACCGAAGATCCAAACGCTGCATTATAATCGTTTGATTAGGACACGCCTTTTGGCCCCAATTGGTGTATGCGCCAGAATCACCTGAGATTGCGGAAGAAGGGGAGGTGCCTTAAACAGAGGAGTCTGTCTGAGCTGGTGGAAGCTCTTAATGCCTCAGCTGCTGTCAGACCCTTAATACCGTCATACCGACCCTCAAACATGGCATCAATTCAGCCTCGTTGGGTTCTCCCTTGATTTGTAGAAGTATCCCAACGCCCTAAGCCTAGCGGTGAAGCATAGGAAAACCATGCTTCGCATTTCGATGATTGGACGCAGTCGAATACATAAAGATATAAAATTTATTAATTAAACTTGAAACTGCGGTTTTTTGTTTGACGCAGAATGGAATTTCCTATCGTTATTTGTTAAGAGGTCTAAACTTTTTGTCAGTTGTTATAATGTCAAGGAAATGGAGAGAAAGGGGAGAGGGCACTCAAATAAACCCAGAAGTGTCACTGATTACATGTACTACAGAAAGTATGAATAAATCAAATTAAGATTGATGACGTAACAATCAAAATTTATTTCTATTTTCCTTGAAAACTGGAAATCAAACATAATTAAAACAAGCAAATCTTACAAGGGCGGGAATATTACTGAAGAACAAGGCCAACCTGAAAAAGAAAGAAGTTTTTAGAATATTTACACAAATAAATATGTTTTTAAGTACCTATATACAAGAAATGTCTTCTTAGAATTGTGACGTAATATATATAATAGCGCTCTGAGAGGCAATTGATCACAATACCAGAAAATAACTAAGATCATCCTTAAAGTAGTTCACTTAAAACAAAGATGCTTAAAAACGTTTATTATTAACTTATTTATTTCAAATAAAAATGCTATGTTGAAATTTAGCAAGTCTATTATTGGCCCATCCACAAGGTTTTCAGAACAGGCTGGAATAGATTGGGGTGAGGCCGGGGCGAAGAGTGGAAAAAAATCCTTGAAACGAGAATCAAAGAAAAAAAGACTAAATGACTCACTATTATATGACATTAATGACCATACCCGCCTTACGTACGAGCTTGTTTACGGACATTCAGAAAACTGAAGAAACATACTCATATTAAATAAACAGCCAATGAAAATTTTATTTCCAGGAGAAAAAAAAGTCTCTGTTCAAAAGAGACGGACACACAACTGTCTAAATTATCTAAGTGGTTTCCAAAACTCAACAAACAACCCCTATTCCCATCTGAAAGATATTTTTTAGTTCTTTTATACTGTTTAAATACACCGTTTTAATTAATTAATCTGTGCTTGATCTATCCTAAATTAATTAAAAAGCTCTTTTTATAAAAAGAAGTTTTCAAAAAAAGTAAAGGGTCTAAATTAAGCAAAGATGAGCTGAAATAAAGCCATATAATAATTGAGCCTTAATACGGACAGAAATAATTATCACGAATGACTAGAGTCTTTGCACTTTATTGAAGACAATTTTCATTTCGAGCAGTGTGTTTAGTTGTCACAACATAAAAATAAAACACAGAAAAAAAACAATCAAGGTTTACAAATGAGGGTGGTGTTACCTGTTTCCTTCCCTTACTATCATAACTAATAGCGACTTGAATGTCACTTAACAGTATGACAGTTTTGACATAAAAACAGTGATTCTTATTTGTAAAAACATCAACAACAAGGAAAAGAATTTCCATAATAACCAAGATTGCCAAAAAGAACTAATGAAAGTAGAGTGATAGTTTAATATACAATGACATTCATTAATAGTAGATTCAGCAAATCTTGGATTCATTAACGTTATAAGAGAAAATGTTTAAAAATGTGTTCTATTGTCGGTAAAGCGCAAATGACACTCCGGCTTTTTGAAGGTCGTAAGTCTTAATGCAGTTTGTGGTAATTACCGCTCATTTTTTAAATTATCAATTTAAAAAAAAAACTTTCAGAAAAATAAGTTTTCTAAAGAAAAGTAAAGGCCATATTAAACTTAAGATCAGAAGAAATAGAAACCTACAATAACTCAAACTAAAAACGACCAGAAATTACTATTAAAGAAGAAATGAAACCCAAAACGAACAGAAATTAAATAAACAATCACAGCAAAAGAACATGCAACAGGTACTATTATAAATGAATAAATAAATCTTAAAATGAATAAAACTAGAGTATGCAAATCAACCTTAAAACGAACAAAATATTTTGCTATTGAAATATAAATGAAACCCAAAACGAACAGAAATTAAATAAACAGTGCCAGCAAAAAAACATACAACAGGTGCTAATATAAATATATAAATAAATCTTAAAACGAGTAAAGCTTGAGTATACCAATCAAGCTTCAAACGAACAAAAATATTTTGCTATTGAAATATAAATGAAGCTCAAAACAAACATAAATTAAATAAACAATCATAGCAAACAAACATACAATAAGTACTAATATAAATAAGCAAACAAATCTTAAAACGAGTGAAATTTAAATTGAATATGCAATTTAAGCTTGAAACGAATAAAAACCTCTACAGGCAAGAGTTTGGATTTTGCCTCCTTCTTTCACTTTAAAATTCTAAAAGCTACTGCTTGATTTGGGCTTTTGGGGAAAACATGGTGGGGGGGGGGTATATACCCTCCGATCACTTTTGGTGACTCATAAAAGGGTAAATAGAAATTTTAATTTCCAATCAAATGAGCCACCTCTGTTGTTTATACGACCACCCCTTACAAAAAACCTAATCTTACCCCGGGGCATAACTTACAACACTTCCCCCGGGCTATGTGGGGTTGTGTTGATCCCTAAGTTTTTGATATTTGATCTTTAAACTATTTTGAACAAAATGGCTATCTCAAAATTTGAATCACATGAGCTTAGGTTGAGGGGCCTTGGGGGGGGGGAGGAGAGGAGGGCTAGTTACCCTCCAATGACTTTTGAATCTTAAAAAGGGCACTAAATATTCCGATTTATAATCGAATGAGCTCCCTCCGAAGTTTATGCAGCCATCCCTTCCATAAAAACCATATAGGCCCCCGGGACATAATTTACAACACTTACCCCCAGGTTCTGGTGGGCTGTTTTATCCCTGGAGTCTTTCTTATATGATATGTGGTCTACTTTGAATAAAATGGCTATATAAAAAAATTCGATCGGACGTATTTGGGGAAAAGAGGGTTGGCGGGGGGGGGGGGGCTAGTTGCCATCGGATCACATTGACTCTTAAAAAGGAAATTAGAACTTTTAATTTCTAATCATTTGAGTCTCCTCTGATGTTTATACGACCACTTCTCCCATAAGAATTTTATATACCCCCAGGGCATAATTTACAACCCTTCCCCTGGGCTCTGGGGGGGGGGTGTGTGTTGACCCGAAGCTTCTGTAATCTTATCGTTGGACCATTTCAAATAGATTGGCAGTCTCAAAATTTCGATCCAATGCATTTGGGGAAAAGAGAGTGTGTGTGTGTGCGCGGGGGGGGGGGGATAGAAGCCCTCCGATCCCTTTTGAATCAAGAAAAGGTAATTAGAACTTTCAATTTCCTATCAAATGAGTCACCTCTGAAGTTTATACAACCTCCCTTTACATAAAAAGCTTATATAACCCCGTGGCATAACTTAAAACACTTGCCCCTGGGCTCTGGGGGTTGTGTCGACTCCGGAGTTTTTATTATCCGATTTTGAACTATTTCTAACAAAATGGTGGCTATCTCAAAATTTTTATCAGAATTTTGTTGAGAAAAAAGGGCGTGGGGGGGGGGCTAGTTGCCCTCCGATGTCTTTTGACTCTTAAAAAATGAACAAGAACTTTCAATTTCTAATCAAATGAGCCCTCTCTGAAGATTATACGAGCATCAATTCTATAAGAACCGTATATGCCCCTAGAACATAACTTACAACGACTGAGAACCGTTATATGATCTTTGAACTATCTTCAAAAAATGGCTAACTCAAAATTTTTATCGGATGTATTTTGGGAAAAAAGGACGTGGGGCTAGTTGCCCTCCGATCACTTTTGACTCTAAAAAAGGGCACTAGAACTTCCGATTTTCAATCGAATGAGCCCCCTCTGAAGTTTATATGACGACCCCTTCCATATGAAGTGCCTTTAGGAAAATTAAATAAATAAATAATAATAAAACATTGGAGCCGTATGGCTTTTAGTATAGGCAACGCTATAGCATTGCCTCTGATTACATGACTTTACTTCTATAGCCTTGAGACAAGTAGCAACTACCTGTTACAACCTTGAGTATAGACGAAATTTGATGGACAATTTTTTTTGTTTAAGAATTATATTGTATTATATTTTTTTTAAAGTGGTTTTGGGAGAAATAAACACATTTTGAGCTCATTTATTAAAAAGACTTCTTTTTATTCTAAACCATTCCGGAGATATTGCAGATATGCCGTTTTAACAACCTGGATCCACACAGTGTATTTTGATTTAGCTCTACATCCCCATCAACAGTCACTGGAAGTTTTAATTTAACACCCTTAACCATTCCTGATGTATTACAGATATCCTTGTTTGACAGTCTAAATGCACATAATTTCTCTTGATTTAATTCAACATTCTCTGAAAATTTCAACTTAAAACCCTTAGCTGTCCCTAAGAAATTGCGAACACGACTCTTTGACATCAGTGCAGCACCCCCCTTAACATTTCCTGAAAGTTTTCACTTAATACCCTTAGTATTTCCTGTGGTATTACACATACGATCTTGTGAGAACCCATATGCACATAGCAACTTTTGCCTATTTTGGCACATCCCTCAACACTCCCTGAAACTTTCGACTTACCTATTCCCTTAGCTGTTCCTTAAATATTGCATATACACCTTTGTGATAGCATGCAAATAGCGTCTCTTTATTTAACGCAACACCCCGTCACGATCCACAGAAAGTTTCAAATTAATACCCTTAGCCGTTCAAGAGATATTACAGATACGTTGTTTTGACAACATTGATCAACAAATCTTTCGATTTACTTCACGATTCTTTCAAAGTGTTGATTTAATACCCTTATCCGTTCCTGAGATATTACGCATGCACCCTTTTGACTACCTACATGCACATATCGTCTTTTGGTTTAATTCAACATCCCTCTGAACATTCTTTTAAAGTTTTAACTCAACACCCTCAGCAGCTGTTACCGAGATACTGGACAATTAATAGGGTGTGGGAGGGGGCTGTTTGCTCTCCAATTACTTCTGACTCTAAAAAAAGGCACTAGAAATTTGAATTTCCAGTCGAATTTGAATTTCCCTTTGAAGTTTTTAAACTTCTTCCATACCCAGAGGCTTGGGAGAAAAAAATAACACATGAAAGCCACTCCGCTCGCCTGCGTCAATACTAACTTGAGTTTGCCTAAGATTTTATGGTGCGCATTTCAAGATCACAACCTCCTCTTCTAGTGACAATATTACCTCAGTTTCTAAGGATGTTATGGATTAATATATTCGTATATACAGATCGCTCCACATATCACTCACAAAGGCTCAATTGTAATTGTATTTTTATCAACCAGTTGAATCCCTTTATGAATTTTACTAGTTTGTATTGTTTTTAATTTTTGACATGTTTTCTTTTGTTTCAGACCCCATCTTGTCATATTTGTTTCTTCTTTTTCCTGCATTTTTTTTTAAGTTTGACTTTGAAGTGCGAATTCAGTCTATCTAGGCTTGTTATAACCGTTTTTTTGGGAATAAATCTTACGTTCTCTTAAAAACTAATAGATTGTTCATCAAATTATCTAAAGAGGGATGAACTCTTCCCATGCCCCTTCTTAACGATAAAATCACCGTTTTAAAAAGTCTGGAGGAATGTTTGTAAAAAGAACAAAATTCATAGAGCAAAATTGAAAGTTCATTTTGTTTTGGAGGGGGGAGGGGTGGTAGTTCAGGAAAATAAAGTTTATATCCATATATATAGATAGCTAAATATTTTAATAAGTTTTCAATCATATTACTTATAGAACGATGAATTCACCCCCTATCCCTTGTTTGACATGCTAGGAACATAACAATATATATGCCTATGTTCCTCAACATAGTTCGTTCCATATGCTCGTTCTCCGTTCAACAGCTCATGGTGGCCTGACAGTTCACAGTCATGGACTCCTTAAGAAAACTGTAAATTAGTTTAGGCAGATTAGAAGATTGGTCTACTTTAAAAGGGCAAGTTCAAATTTTCTCAAAAAATCTATTGTTTGGTTTCTAAAATAGTGTTCCAACTGAAAAATAAGAGGCGCAGCCCCCTCTTTATATGATTTTCATTCAGAGCTCCAATCCTCCTTCAGTAGAGAAATATATTGGAAGTACCTACACCATGTTTATTGCACTTGGTTAAACTACACATATGATAAATAAGAAATAGAGGTCAATGTAGAAAACCCACACATCCAACAGTTATGAAGCTGATACAAACTAAAAAAAAAGAAAAATAAAACAACAAACCTTTTCAGATGGCATAGTAGGACACTTCCAATTGTAAATATAATAGTGAAGTTCTCCGTCGCCAATTCC
This sequence comes from Artemia sp. Qi Xiang Cuo, assembly GCF_049724085.1. NCBI lineage: Eukaryota > Metazoa > Arthropoda > Branchiopoda > Anostraca > Artemiidae > Artemia > Artemia sp. Qi Xiang Cuo. The sequence continues at coordinate 52,775,208 of NC_142801.1, read as the reverse complement.
AAACTTCAAAGCCTCTAAGAATTCTTTATTTTCCATTAAATCTAAAGCATTAAATACGTCGTACCCATCCTAGAAAAAAAATACAGTCGAATAAAAGGTTTAAACTTTACAAGTACCAACTATACCTCATTCAGCCACTCGTATAGTTTAAAAGGCTCTTCTTCGGACACCAAAGTGAAGATTCATTTTTAATGACCCTTTCCCAATAAGTCCTACAAAATAAAAGTTTGAACATTTATTTTTAGGAGAAAGGGATTAGTTCATACTTCGAATGCCAATATGTACATTTCCTGACATCATACGAAATTTACCGATTTATAGGGCGAGATACCAAGGTATGTAAACCAGGGGGGGGGGAGGTTTTTGAGTATATATATTTATCAAGATATATATATTTTCCAGTGAATTATGGAACACCTTCTTGGTTTATTTTTATTATACTGGAACAAAGTAAAAAGAAATATCAATGAAATAACTGTACAGTCAAATTTTCAAAGTTTAAATATCTTAACAATGTCAAAATATACCAAATATTAGCTTACGTTTTTCGCCACTATTAATGCATCATTCATCAGGTCCGTCCATTTTGTTTTTGTGGAGACATTCATAAAGGAATAAGCAGCTTTTATACTTTTGTGTGTCGGATGACTCATCACAGTCGATGGGAGAGTGTAATAGCTTACCATATCTACAATAAGAACATGAATTAATCCCAGGGATGAGTGGTATTTTACTTAAATTTGTTTGGTATATGTATTACCTTTACCTTGTATTTGAATTTCAAAATACTTTGACATCCAGTGTTAATTCCAATCATGTAAGAACATACCGAATTTTATTCTGACCAGCATATGACTCGTCGTTCCGGGCCGCTTCGGAACGAATTTTATGTGTTCAAATCATCGGAGCAGCGAAAAAGTTTAAACTGCAATAAAGCATGATGGCCTAAATTTAAGTTTCAACAATCCTTGAAGGAAAATATTTCAAAATTAAGATAGTTGAAGAAGCAAAGTTTCTGCTATTTGTAAGAACTGTTTGGACGTGTTCTTGAAGGGAGCCCTTCAATCAACATCTAACTTCCTCTCGTACTTGATGGTAGGTTAGGTTAAGTACAGGAACACTACATAAAGGCCCTGTAAGGATTATTATTTAGCTAGTGACGCTCAAGACTCAGGTTCAGTTGTTTCCTTTGAATTCCTAGAGGATTAGGATCAGTTAGAGGTTCTAGTTTCTTAAAGCAGTACTTTTCTGAACTGAAAACTTTTCCTGAAGACCACTCTGTATAGAAAAGAAATAGCAAAATATTATTTAAAAAAATTTGACATGGACAAGAGAACATAGCCTAGCTTACAAAAAATAAGGACAATTATAGCCAATGAATGCAACTTTGTCAAGGGTTTCAGAGAATTTGCAGCCCTGATGATGTTGCAAGTGTGAATGCTGAACCAAATACAAAACCAACAGATGAAGAGGTTCTGTCAGAGCATTAACAGACCAGCAATGGTAAGTTAGGGATGCAATTTGTGGCATTCATGTAATGGCCACGCCCATGAATTTATTTCAGATATCACTGAGCTGCGTAAGTGTCTCGTGCTGATTTTTAGGATCCGTGTAAGAAGTTATCCGCGTTAGGATCCAATAATAAGAGATATAAATTCACTGGATCTACCAAGACATCCTCCTTCCTTTTTTTCAGGAATTAGGTGCGACACACAGACAGGCGGTTATGATACCTTACTCCGAAAATCGTAGGTTTAATACATTAAATTTCTTTAGTTTACACCAATTCGATTATAATTCACAGGAGAAATATTAAAAATTTGCAAAGTAGAAAAGTTCAGTGTTAAAAAAAGAAAAAAAGATCTTTAATCAAGAAAAAAAAAATCCCAGTTCGAAATCATAGGTAAAATACATCATAATTGACTCAGTAAACCGGTTCTAGCGTCCAGTCATTTAGTTCTTTAAGCATAGAACTTATCTGAACCATTATGGTCCAAGAGGTAAATGAAAGCCCAAATTTTGTTTTTTAGTGTTGTGCAAAAGAAAGAAAAGAAAATTTGGGTAATGATATGAAATACTAACACAAAAAAGGAACTTAGAAGCTGTTCAAAATTTTCCTTTATTTCCCTTTGAAAAAACAACGTATTTACCCACGGGGAGTTGCAATATTGTGCTATTTCACTGTTTTCCTTTTAATTTCTCTTGCTTTTAGCGTTTAGCAGTTGTGCTATTATATATTTTTGACACCTGAGGCATTTGTCATGGGCGCCAAGTGTCTATTTCCCAAGGGACAGCTTGAAATCCCAATTTTGCATTCAATTGAGCTTAACAATACATTCTAAAAATACGAAGTAAAACTTCTATATATTCCTTTTAATCATTGTGTCAGGCTAAAACTAATCCCGGAAAGTAATAAACGGTGGGAAAACCAACGGAGATGGCACCTGGAAATTTAAAAGCGATTAAGCCAGAGACGAAATTGATCCACCTTCAGCTTATTCCAAGCAGGAACTTATTTGTCCTAAAAATTGCCTATATCCACAATAAACTAACCTGTTATTGCACCATCTTGTTGAACAATATAGGAATTAATTACACCTGGACGAGGCAGGAACCAATGAGCAAATTCTTCATCATCTATTGTGGGAACTAGGTCAAATTTCTTTAAATACTGGAAGAATAAGAACAAGAAAGTTATTGAGAAGATTCCAAGAAACAGTTTTTAGATTCGTTATCAGCATTAAAACTGCAGCAGAAAAAGTAAACGTCATGCGATATATCTATGGCTTGTCATGTGTGTAATCATCGTGAAAGGAGAGATAGACAAGGGAAAAAAGTAAGAAAGAGAGAGAAGAGGGACAAGAAGGGAGGGAAAGATAGCAAGTAAAAGAATTGTAGCCTGCTTCTTTTAAGTAAATGCAAGGGTAGGTCAGATCCTAAATAATGACACAAGTATACCAACTTCAAGATTAGCTCAAATTAAACATGGTCGAAATAGTTTTAGGAATAAAAAACAATGAGATAAGGGGGGGGATAAGGCGAAGCGGTTATAGCCAAGCATATATGAATCCCCAGTCGTAGAATGTAATGCATCCAAAAATTTGAATTTAAAGACGTAATAATGCATTGTATTCTATCATACTTAAAATTATAAAATATTACAATTATAACACGAATATTGAGTGCCCTAAAACATTCAGTTTTAGCGAAAAAACTTGTCAAAACATTATCATATCCTGGAAATAAATAGAATAAAATGAAATGTGCTCAGACAACTTCTCTTTGTAGAATAATTTTTTTTTTTTTTTTTTTAAGACGAACATGAATTTTTAATTTTTTTTTTAAGGAAACAAGCTAGGGCTTTATACTTTTTCTACAAATGAAATGAAAAAGCAACAAAAAAACTGAAAACGAACAGAAAATATCCTGCATATGAGGGGAACGCCCCCCCCCCCGCAACTCTCACTCTTTATAATAAATTTTAACTAGTATTTAACTGAATCCATTTCATGCCATACATATTGCCAGATAGTAGCTGCAACTCTTTATTTACAACATCTTTACTACCCTTCAAAATCTTGAAATAAAAACTTTATCACTATTATTATCCTTATTTATTGTAAACTTGTCATAAAGTAAATACAGCACACAGTGAAAAACAAAGAACGAAAAGAAACAGCGCTTGTAACAACAAGTTATATTAACATCACATAGATATTCTCACTACCCAAATATACACACAATAGCTTCACAATGTGCGATACGCACAATTCTTGCGTATCGCAAACAACACCCTACATAAACCCTGGACAAATTACTGTTTCCCAAGCCAATCCCTCCCCCTTTGACCTCACCTCTTTCGTTCTGCTTCAAGAAATATCCCCATTCTTACCCCAATAAAATTGTCAACTGAAGGATATAGAAGAACTTTTAGCCCCCTCTTTTTTACCCTAAATTTGTTCAATGTTTTTTGCCTTTTTTTTGCTTTCTCTTCAGTTAAAGAAAAACAAAAAAACAACCAAATTGTGTTTTGTAGGTTTTAGTCGCAAGACTAAATAATCCTTGTATTTTTTACTTAGTTTATTCCCTTTTAATTTGGTGAGTTTTAATTATTTTTGACATTTTTTACAACCTTTTAGGCATTTTGATAATTTTTCTGACACATTTGCTTGTTCTTTTTTGTATGTGTTTTTTTACTCTAAAGTGTGAATTCGGCAAACACTGGCAACGCGATACACTGGCAGAGGCTACCAAGCAAAAATTCACTTTCTTACTGTTATGTTTTTTTTTAATTAATTGAGTTAGAGATTACTCAGGTTCAACTACTCCGAATCTCCAAGCTAAGTTTAAATTTTGGGACGACGGAGGGAGTTGACACAGGTATTTAGCAAACCTACAAAACGCAAGCAAAATGTTAAAGCATAACTAGATAAATCGAATCTTCGATTTCAAAGGAACTGTTAAGTAATGAATGGCCTTTATATTACATTTTTCTTCTATTAGAGAATTTGTTCTTGAACCATTGGTGGAAAAGAGTCAAAATTTAGCATAAAGATTGGAGAAAAAGGGGGGAGGTTGAATGGACGACAGCCCCCTCAAAAATATGATCATTTCTGTTGTTTTTAATATTATCACCACCCTTTACTTGCGTAAAAAAAACAACTTGTTTTAGTTAAATTTCTGCTCCCTATAATACCCTCATTTGAATCATACTGAGGATATTATAGGAAGTTTGCTTCTCGATTCTCTAATTATAATTTTTTTCTGATTGGAATGACAATTTTGACTTTCATCAGTCACACTACGTCTTGGCATGATGGGAGTTGGAACCAAAAAGGGAAAGAAAGGACATTGTTAACCCCACTTCCTCACTTCCAATGCATAAACAGGGCACCAAAACCTAAATTTTGTACGATAAATTGCTCTTCCAATATTCTACGACCCTCTATTCTATTTGAGCGGCCCTTCTGATCGTGGTTTGAGGGTGATACAGGGAAGAGGTGAAGTATAGAGCTAATCGATTATGCTTTACTTGCTTCGCTCTTAACGTTGATTTCTAAATGTGTCACTCTTTTCAGATCCAAAATCTCACTTTTCTAATTCATTTTCTTTAAAAAACAATTCTACTTGAAATTATTCATTTGGATAAGCAGGATGGTTTTCCTAAATGTTTTCGAAAAACCTAAAATACTCTTTACCAAAATATCTGCAAGATCATCAGTTCAACAATATGTCCCAAGCCAATATTTTGCTCATCATCATCTGTAATTTTTTAATCTTAATTTTGTTCGTTTCAAGCATCATATTCGGAGTATTTCAGTGCGTTTGCCTCTAGAAACATAATTTCATACATTTTGATTTTTCTCACTCTAAAGTTCCCAATGTACAATCCATATTCTAAACAGGAATAAAATTCTCAACTTTCAAACTCAATTTACTGATAAACTTTTTCACTTAAAAATAGCCATTTGCATAAGCTAGGGTCGTTTCGAGGGAATTTCCTTTGAAAAAATTAAATATTTTTGAAAAAAAAAAAAAAAAAAAAAAAAAAAAAAAAAAACACACACACAAGATCCCAAGTTCAGCAATGTACAACAGGCCTAAATTTCTCCGAAAATTTGTTTATAAATCTTCCTCGAAATTAGCTAACTCGAAATTTCTACTCGACGCCACTTTCGGCCACAAAGGGCAGAGGTGCCAAAATGGTGGGGGAGGGGGTCTAGTTACCCTCCGAACTCTTTCGGCTTTTCACTAGAACTCATTACCGTTCAAATGACACCCTTTCAAAATTGAAAGACAACTACTTGAATTTGATCAACCATAGTTAAAAAAAAAAAAAATGAAAACAAATTCATTTGTATAATTGAGCAATAAGCATTGTTTTTTTTTTGTAATATCAATTATTTCGATTGCTTTTAAAAACAACCAATCCAGTGTTTTCTTTATTTTTCTCACCATAATTATTAAGATTTATAAATCTAATGAAAAAAAAAATCCAAGGTCAAGAAACCCCGCTAATAATTCTACCCGACCCTTATAAGTTCATAAACCCTGGTTGGGAACAGTCAAACTACATATGGAACAACCAACCGTCATTAGTAATTTTCTCGTCGCTGGAACGTCTTCTTTTTCTAAAGACCTAAAACCAACAGTTTTGGTCTGTTCAGGAAGTCGATATAATTTAATTGTTCGTTGCATAGTCATGTTCCTAGATAAGTGCGAGAATCCAACTTCTATCAACTTCTTTGGATTTAATGAACGGTGCCAGTATCTAAAATAGTCAAAGTGAACGATTTATTCCTGAAAATAAAATTTTTAGAAGCAAAACCTTTAATACACACTTTTTATAGCACATGCTTGACCCTCCCCCTCCATGATACAGGTCCCGTTGCTCTTCATATGTGTCTTCATACTATTATATTCAAAGTTTCTGCACTGAGATATCATAGGCAGCGCAATAGACCGTTATGCCCTAGGGGCATATCAGCTTTTTATAGATAGCGATGTCGTAGAAACTTCTAAAAGTGCTCATTCAATTGGAAATTGAAAGGGATAGTGCCCTTTTTAATAGTCGAATGTGATTGGAGGGCAACTAATTCCCCTCTCACGCCAACCATTTCCCCAAACACAACCAATCAAAATTATGAGATAGCCATATTTTCAACGTAGTTAAAAGTTCTGGAAATTATGTAATTTGAGGATGACAACCCCCCCCCCCCCCACACAGCCCTCAGGGCAAGGGATGCAAGTTACGCCCTGGGGGCATATAAGGTTTCTTATAGAAAGTGTTATTGTAGAGGCTTCAAGAAGGGCTCATTCAATTGGAAATTGAAAGGTCTAGTACCCTTTTCAATAGTCGAAAGTAATTGGAGGGCAATTAACCCTCTCTCACCATTTCCCCAAACACACCCAGTCAAAATTTTGAGATAGCCATTTTTTCAACGTAGTTTCAAGTTCTGGAAATTACGTCTTTGAGGAAGATGACCCCCCCCAGCCCTCAGGGAAAGGGTTGCAAGTTACGCCCTGGGGGCATATAAGGTTTCTTATAGAAAGTGTTATTGTAGAGGCTTCAAAAAGAGCTCATTCAATTGGAAATTGAAAGGTCTAGTACCCTTTTCAATAGTCGAAAGTAATTGGAGGGCAATTAACCCCCCTCTCACGCCCACCATTTTTCCACACACACCAAGTCAAAATTTTGAGATAGCCATTTTTTCAACGTAGTTTCAAGTTCTGGAAATTACGTCTGTGAGGAAGATGACCCCCCCCCCCGCCCGCCGGGAAAGGGTCGCAAGTTATGCCCTGGGGGCATATAAGGTTTTTGTAGAAAGTTTTATTGTAGAAACTTCAAAAAGGGCTCATTCGATTGGAAATTGAAAGGGCTAGTGCCCTTTTTAATAGTCAAAAGTGATTAGAGGGCAACCACCACCTCTCTCATACCCATCATTTCCCCAAAAACATCCAATCAAAATTTTGAGATAGCCATTTTGTTCAACGTAGTTTAAAATTCTGGAAATTAGGTCTTTGAGGATGACAATCTCCCTCCACAGCCCTCAGGGTATGTAAGTTATGCCCTGGGGGCATATAAATTTTTTTAGAAAGGGTTTTCGTAGAAACTTAAAAAAAGGGCTCATTCGATTGGAAATTGAAAGGGATAGTGCCCTTTTTAATAGTCTAATGTGATTGGAGGGCAACTAAACCCCCTCTTACGCCCACCATTTCCCCAGACACATCCAATCAAAATTTTGAGATTTTTTTCAACGTACCTGAAAGTTCTGGAAATTTAGTTTTTGAGGATGACCCCCCTCCCCGCAACCCTCAGGGTAAGGATTGCAAGCTATGCCCTGGGAGCTTATAAGGTTTTCATAGAAAGCGCTGTTGTAGAGACTTCAAAAGGGGCTCATTCGATTGGAAATTAAAAGCACTAGTGCCATTTTAATAGTCGAAAGTGATTGAAGAGCAACTAGCCCCCCCCCCCTCTCGTGCCCATCATATCCCAAAACACATCCAATCAAAATTTTGAGATAGCTATTTTGATCAACGTAGTTTAAAGTTCTAGAAATTAGGTCTTTGAAGATGACAATAACCCGTAACCCTCAGGGCGAGGGTTGTAAGTTAAGCCCTAGGGGCAAATAAGGTTTTTCATAGAAAGTGTTGTCGTAAAAGCTTCAAAAAGGGCTCATTCGATTGGAAATTGGAGGGGCTAGTACCCTTTTTAATAGTCGAAAATGATTGGAGGACAACTAACGCCCCTCTCACGCCCACCTTCAATCAAAATTTTGAAATAGCCATTTTTTCAACGTAGTTAAAAGTTCTGCAAATTATGTCATTGAGGATGACACCCCCCCCCCCCACACACAGCCCTCAGGGCAAGGGATGCAAGTTACGCCCTGGGGGCATATAAGGTTTCTTATAGAAAGTGTTATTGTAGAGGCTTCAAAAAGAGCTCATTCAATTGGAAATTGAAAGGTCTAGCGCCCTTTTCAATAATCGAAAGTAATTGGAGGGCAATTAACCCCCCTCTCACGCCCACCATTTCCCCAAACACACCCAATCAAAATTTTGAGATAGCCATTTTTTCAAGGTAGTTTAAAGTTCTGGAAATTACGTCTTTGAGGATGATGACCCCCCCCCCCCCAGCCCATAGGGAAAGGGTCGCAAGTTATGCCCTGGGGGGCATATAAGGTTTTTGTAGAAAGTTTTATTGTAGAAACTTCAAAAAGGGCTCATTCGATTGGAAATTGAAAGGGCTAGTGCCCTTTTTAATAGTCAAAAGTGATTAGAGGGCAACTAACACCCCTCTCATCCTCATCATTTCCCCAAAAACATCCAATCAAAATTTGGAGATAGCCATTTTGTTCAACGTAGTTTAAAGTTCTGGAAATTAGGTCTTTGAGGATGACAATCTCCCTCCACAGCCCTCAGGGTATGTAAGTTATGCCCTGGGGGCACATAAATTTTTTTTTTAGAAAGAGTTTTCGTAGAAACTTAAAAAAAGGGCTCATTCGATTGGACATTGAAAGGGCTACTGCCCTTTTAAATAGTAAAAAGTGATTGGAGGGCAACTAAACCCCCTCTTACGCCCACCATTTCTCCGGACACATCCAATCAAAATTTTAAGATAGCCATTTTTTTCAACGTACCTGAAAGTTCTGGAAATTAAGTTTTTGAGGATGACAACCCCCCCCCCCCCACAACCCTCAGGGTAAGGATTCCAAGCTATACCCTTGGAGGTTGCAAGGTCTTCATAGAAAGCGCTGTTGTAGAGACTTCAAAAGGGGCTCATTCGATTGGAATGATACGTTTTTCTTAGTTCTACTAAACAAGCAATGTTTTCAAATATAACGATGTACTTTTTCAAATATAACAATTGCCACAGTTACAAATCTCATTTACAGTGCTTGATTGCTTGTTCAGTAGAACTAAGAAAAAACGTATAATTTGGTAGAGAAATCAATAATCTGTTAATATTTGAGTCATTTTTTCCACATGAAAGTTCTCCTACGATTAAACATGATTAACGTCTCAATTTAACTTGAAATATTTCAATCTTGCTTCTCCATCTTTGCGCTTATTGAACAATTGACAGCGTTGAAAATGACTTTAATTAAAAATAGCTTAAAATTAAGGATTTTAATGAATAAGTCCATGTGTTTGGAGTAGATGACTATAAAATATCAGCTTTGTATAGAGTTTTGAATTGAATTGTATGTTTTCACAGGCCTACTACAAAAAAATATGAGTAATCCTGTGTCACTTCGATTGTCCATTTAAGAGTTTCATTGGGAGTCGTGATGGTAGCAATTATTATATTTGGAAAAGGTGATGAATGGCGAATATGATATGAATTTAATTGTAATATAATCTAAATAATGTGTCATTCCCAACGCCTATTTTAAAACATACTTGAACCAGTCAATCCAATGTTCTCATTCAACTCTGTAGAATCAGGCATGCACGCAGTAAAAAGACAAAAAGCACAGAGAGCCCGAGAAACTTCAGAAACAATAACACACCTCAGCATTTCCTAAGGAGCCGAAGGCCCCTCCCCCCGGATGTACAGCCTTATATACGATAAAAATCAGCTTATAAAAGAATATTAGCACGTCACCTTTTAAATTACCTTAGCCGAGTTGTTTCTGATAAAGTAAGACGTTTAAATAAGAAGAACGCCATATTCAGTTTAGTTTAACCAATATTAGTTCGAGAATTTTGGAAATGCGAAATAAAAACCCATCAGTAATAAACCGATAATCAGGACATTGTATCAAAATCCTAATTTCACAAAAACCAAATTTCGTCACGAAGAATCCTTGGCAGCGAGTTTAGCGTATTCTCTCGTAGCCAAAGACAAACCCATATCCAACTTCAAATGAAATTACTCTATATTTTGAGTTTTATGCCTATGTTTCATCGATAAACTATATCACCCTATTTCATTTTAACTGAAACTGCTTGTAGATTTATACGTATCAGTAAAAACGGCAATTTTGTGGGAAATGATGAGGCCCTAAGATTATTTATCCGTGGATAAAAGCAGGGTTATATCTCTGTCCTATGCCTGCAACAAAAATAACATTTTTTAAGGGGAAAAAAATCAAATCAGTTGACAGTTTAAACTGTCCCTTTTAGGAGTATTCAAGAATATACTCAGATGATTGCCAGAAGGGAACTCGCGCTTCTGCTCTTTCACGGCTATTCTCCTCTTTGCAGATATGTTCATGCTATATTCTTAGACACACAAAATGGAAAGACGTATCTTACCTGCAAGTCGCCAAGGGTTTTGGAAGCAGAACGCCAGCTGTATAAACTGCTTGGAAACAACCTGTTTGGTGAACTCTTCTTGTGATTTCCTTGATTAATACTGGAGCAACTCTTTTTGATCTAAGCTTCTTATGGACACATAAAAAATTGATTTCTACCATCCGCTGCTCACTAAAAGGACATAAGTTTGGAAAGTTGAAGAGATAGAGATATAGACCGAGAGAGAGAGAGGGGTGAGGAAGACAAAAGAAAGAGAGAGAGAGAGAGAGGGGGACAAAGAGAAAGAAGGAGAGGGGGAAAGAGAGAGAGAGAGAGAGATGGAGAGAGAAGGGGAAAGACAGAGAAAGAGGAAGTGAGAGAGAGAGAGAGAGAGAGAAATAGAGGGGGAGAGAGAGAGAGAGAGGTCCAATACACATACTTTGAATTTAAAACCTGTAATAATAATGTTTCTAGGGCCCACAATTTCCGCGTAATAACTTTTGAAGTTTTTTTTTTTTTTTTGAACACCCACAAATCACACCCTCCCCTAAAAATTACACAAAAACGATCGCGGAAGTTAAATCCCCCCCCCCCCCAACAAAAAACACTCCGAAATACCATTATGTAAAAACAGCTTACTGGTCATATATACGAATTGTAGCTGGAACGGCAGAAATGAATCCTAAAAGCTTTCCATTTTTGGTTCCCCGAACTCCAACATGCCAATCTCTTCGCCATCCAGGCGGCTTCAAAGCCCTAAATACAAAAAATAAACATATTATTAGTTAACTTATATATCGTTCGCAGAATTGTTACCCAAGAAAAGAAACAGCAGAAAAAAGATGAAGTGTGCACCCCTTGCTCCCCCCCCCCCTAGAAAACAAAATGCAACACAATTTTTGATTTGATTATTATGGCTAAATGTAAGGCAAAAGAAAGTCAAAATAAAATTAACGTATATGTCATTATTTTAATTAATTAATTAGTTTAATTTTCAAAATTTTATAATTTGAGCTGGTAGGAATCAAGTAAAATTAAAATTGAAATAAAATTGAAAAAAAAAATAAAATTGAAAAAAAAAAATCAAATAGGAATAAATCAAACTAACTTAATTGCAATCACCCCAACTAAGGCATTCTATCTGGTTTTAGAAGTCAAAAGAAAGTTGAAGTAACAATTGATACACTTTAAAACTCTTTATTGAATGAATTAAGAGTAAATAAAATAATAACATAGGTAGAAATTCGCCGCACTAACTAAGAAAGTGCAACAGTTAATGCTCAAAAATATCGATTGTGGAAACAACATTAATATTATTCAGTTTTATACTTGTATTATTGACTATTTGTGTGAGAGAGAAGAGAACATAACTTATTTCGAAAAAAGAAAGGATTCTTCTGAATATCGTATAAATTAAAGTCAGTAAAAAATAAATACAAAAATTAAAAAATAAATAACAGAGCAGTTAGGATTAAAAGCAATGAGTTAACCATTAATATTTGAAACAAATAATAGTACGGATCTCTTATTATAACTTTCTGTTTTCCAGTAAATTTATGTGATTTTAGGAGATTTCTAGCCTTTTTCCATCGGGAGGGACTCCTGATGGGCCTGTGGTAGGGATGAAATCAATGGCGTCAATTGAGGAGAGGGGTGAGGCAAGGGGCCTGTGCCTCCCCTTAGATTTTGAAAAATACCTTTCTAGGGGTATTTCCATTAAAAAATACTTCTTTTATATTTTCATTGAACAAGCTAAAGAAAAACGAAAAAAACTGACCCCTCCCCGTAGATATAGAAAAATAAAGTTTATCCCCTCCCCCAAATTTTCGTTAATTGACACCACTAAAGGAAATAGTTCTTGGGTTCAAAAATTGATTAAAACCTTTCGATCGAAGCTGACGCAAAGGCCCCCTCGTTTGTCAGTTAAGGTGAACTAACCTACTGTCTTAAAAAAAATGAGCATACGCCAATAAAATGCTTTAAAAACAATCTCAAGAGCTGTCTTGTGAATTTCTTTGATTTTCCCTTATTTCCTTCAGTTAGGCTATAATCCCAAAGAGGAAACACATGTTCGAATACAGGCCAAACAAAAGATATGTAATATGCAGAAAACTGGCAGAAGACTGGCAAAAAAAATTTTAAACCTTCCTTTTAAGAATTTGAGCTTGAATGCAAAAGGATGAGTTCACCAGAAAAATTCATTTTCCAAATAGAAATACCATAGTCGTATCCAAAATCTCATACCCAATGTCACTAACTTCTTTTCGAAATAATTCCCGACTAGAAGGCACTATAAATTTAAGTTACTTGTGCCATTGCTGCTATTCATTTAGGGTTATTAGTAGAGAGAGAGGTATACCCAAAAAGAGAATGGGAATTTCACTCCTTCCGAGAGTACCAAGAGCAGGTTCTATATAACCAGAAAAGAATATTGCAAGAGAAATACAACATTTTTAGTATTAGGCTAAATGAAAAAAAAAAGGTGAAATGCCTGTTTCAATGGCCCTAACAAAAAACAGATAAACATAAGTTTAACTAAAACTGTAAGTGAAATCCTCAAATAATTCTAACTTCATAGGAGAAAACTGTTAGATTTTGGGTGCCAGGAAATTCAAAGAATAAAAGTCAAACTTGCAAATTTCTTCATTGGAGAAATAAGTGTGGACCTCTTTTGTGCTTTATACTAGTTTCGTAATCTATATGGTAGTTTTGGAGTTTGAAACGGATCTTGGTCTAGTTTTTAAGGTTTCATCTTCAAATTTTGCGGCCTATCATTACGTTCCCATGAAATGCGTTTAATCAATTTTTTCCAGTTAACAACTCAGTTTCGACGGACAAACAGAAAATTGTTAGGAAGAATTAGACTGTACAAACGCCTGAAACGTAGGCTGAATGATGCTAATTCTTGCTTTGTTATTTTCAAATTACTCAGCAACATGCGGCCAAGATGCCTACTACTTTCCTTAAAATCACCAAATTTTGTAAATAAGAAAAAAACGAGGCATTAAAAAATTACCAATTTCGGCGATAAATCATGGGTGGTGACATATCCAGCTTTCACTGTGTGTGAATATGGTATTGTACTGAAGATCATCAAGGCAAGTTATTCAAGTCGATAATGTGATCTTAAGTTACAAAGAAATATGGATCAAGCAGTATTTGTGGGAATCTCATTTGAACTAAAACAATTCAAAAATAATAATAAAAAAGATTCTTACCAAAGGAGAAATTCTGGAGAATAATCAAATCTAAACATATTGTCGCCATCTTCAACATAATTTTCATTGAGGAGAAGATAAACTTCTTGAAGCTAAAAATGAAGAACATTATTTAATTATCTGGACAGATGAAAATATATTTGTCAATACATATTTTTTACCTAGCCCTCCAAGACAACAATTAAATTGACCCCTTCCCTCAGAATTGTATCTGTGGTATTTAACAAAATTACTAAATTTCACCAAATCGTCCCAATAGCATGGGTAGTTTCTAGGGTGGGAAGTATAAAGACAGCAATATAGAAGTATACAGACAACTATACAGATAAATATAGAAGTATACACAAACAGCAATAAAGTGGCAAATTCTGCTCTATATTTGAAGCTGCAACTACTTTTATAGAAATTCAATCATATAAATACCGATTTATCTCTTATTTGGCTACAACTACACATTATTTACATCTTATTCACTATCCAAGATTTGTTAATGATTCTTTTCACATAAAACGGATAAGTGAGCCCATCACAACCGAGATTAGATAATATTAACTCTGTGAATGATTTGTTCAGAGAGAATTTATTAAAACAAAAACCCAAAAAAAAAAAAAAAAAAAAAAAGAAACATTTGCCAAAAAGCTCTACGGCTTGTGCAGCCAAAAAAGTTAGAATAGTAGTTGTAGGAGCCACAAATCCATCTGAATTTCAGCCAATCACAGTAAAGCCGAGATTACAGAGGCAAGTGATTGTTATACACCTAACTGTGGTTAATTCATAATCTTACATAAAAACTCCCAAACATACAAAAGAGAAATTAAAAGCTTCTCAATCTAAACAAAACAACCAAAACTAAAAGCCAAAAAATTTGGCTGCTCAATAATCAGAGGGGTTCACCAAATCTGTTACTCACATGAAGTTAAGCGCAATATCTAGGCTTAAAGCTCAGAAGTATATACACCAACAACCACAAAAGAAAATTGTTTGATCTTCTTCTATTCTTGTTATTCATCTTGACTACTGAGAAAGGCTGAAAAGAGGGTCAAAATATTCAGCATTCGCTTCAAATTTTGTGTATCGTTAGCTGTAAAAATCATTGTTTTAATCGTTATTTTGAAGTCTTTCAAACCAGTGGGATCTTAAAATCTATGAAACGGAGATCACTAACTCTTTCAAATGAGCTCCAAGACTTACTTTTGACTGAGTGTAGATCTGCCAAAAATTCGAACAGCTCCACTTGGTCCAGTCAACTTTATTTGAGAAACTTGCTAAGCATCTTTTCTTTTTTGTTGCAATATAGATCCTAGATTTTAGTAGTCTCCAGGGATAACATTTACAGCGGGAGCTGACACTTATTTAATAGTCACTGATGATGTCAGGCTCTTATGAGCAGCATCACTAGACAAGGATTTGGATCCTTACCATCCCTCTCATTCGGTACATAATGTTATACCCTGCTTTATTAATATGGTGCTATGCTAAGTTCTTAGGAAGGAACAAATCCTTTTGTACCTTCCTTTCCAATCATGTACCTGACCAGTGGCTTTACCAGAGAATACGTAATTAACCTACCCGAATGTTTATGGAAACCAGAAATGTAACATATTTACAGAATTATTACTGTACCTGGATACTAACGCAACTAACGATACATTGCAGCAGCAAGCCACCTAAGGCCAAGACAGCCATGCATGCTCCTCCTCCATTCAATCTGTTCATAGCTTCATCCTTTACTCCCTCCCATGAAGCTCTAATTTCTTTAAATCTTTTTTTATGACCTCTACCCATCCCATTCGATTCACTGTTCCTTTAGCCCCGGAAGGATGGGTTAAAAGCCCAATTTTGCTAATTTGTCATCCTTCATTCGTTAAACGTGACCTTGTCATCGTAACCTTCCTTTCCTTACAACCCTATGAAGATAATATAGCAAAAGTATTGCAATACATAAGCAGATAAACAGCCACCAGGCATTGAAAAAGAGTGGTAGCAATCAGTCAGGCAATAGAAAACAAGAAGTAAATAACTGGTTTTACCAGCTTCCACCACCTTAGGAGAAAATCGCAAGGAGATCACCAAACAAATGCTGTCTGTAGTCTATTATGCTTATATTAATACGTATATGATCGTACCGTAGTTCACAAACCATCTGTCTACAATACAATAAAACAGCAGTATGCATTTTTCTTTTTTAGTTTGTTTTATAGAGCAAACCAATTTGGCGAGTGAACTGCTCATTTTCAAATCCAATATTAGCAAATATCTACCAAATTGACTATGCTTCATACCAGACAATTCACCGCAGATAATTACTGTTGTAAATTGAGTGTCACGAACCATATTCAATTTTAATTTATTGCAACTAAGGGAAACAAATACCGTTTTTGGATCATCCAGGCTTAAAGTATCCCATGAAAATCCGTCGGGTAATGAATATGGCTCCGCTCGAACTTCTGAAATAGGTTTGTCTGGCTCTATAGGACCATAGGAATCAATTTCCTCGTCTGAAATAGATGGTGATTATAAATCCCAAAATGAGTAAATCAACTGTTATTATCACCCTTATTTGATCAGTTTTTATTGCCGTGATTATGAACTAAAATTCATATTATAAGTTTTAAGAAGTCGCGACTCAATTACATACACCTTATCAATTCATCATATACTTTCTGTACAGACAACATAATACGAACTTTGCTAGAGGTAATTTTCCTTTCCCCATTTATATGCAAAATAGCTTCTATTCTTGTTGATTTAAACTAAATATATTTATTGCTTTGCTGCTTCGGTTTTATTACTTTTGATCAGGAGCAAGTCCTACTCCAACTTCAGCTTACACTCCAGTCATCCAATTGACTCAAATTTTTACACACAAACTCTAATCCAATGATAATGAATTATAATACAAAATATATATAATGAAAATCTACTCAGAGCCATCTATCTAATTTATTGAACCTTTGAAGAGCTGCCAAAACCCAAAATTCAAAGTTGCGACACATATTTTTATTGATTAGTGGTTTACCTTTCAAGAAATATAAATAACTGTTAATTATAAACTGTTAAATAATATAAACTGTTAATTAACTAACTTAAGTAACAATAAAACTTATGGTTTGGAACTGTTAGAGCGAATTTAAGCTTTCTGATAAAACTCAAAATTACATCTGATATAACTTATGATAACAAATGGTAAAATTTCAGCCTTAATACTATCCAATACACATCTACTCAAAGTTTAATGCTGAATTTTACCTTACTTTTTGGGGTTAAAACCATACATTGTAGCCTATCAAAAAGCCGGTATTAAGCGACACTTTTAAAAAAATAAAAATGGGGCCTTGCTCAAAACAAACTAGTTGAAAATCACGTCAACAAACAGTATATTTATGAAAGCCTGTTAATGCAAAAAAATACAACAAAAGATAAATAAGAAAGAAATAAAAAAGGCATTTGAAGACCATTACTTGCACCAAAGAGCCGAAAAATAATTACATTTATGCTAATTCAGGAAAATATCAATTTTTGCTAATTAAGACTTCTAAATAACGTCTTTTGATCTAATAGAAAAATATTGAGATGTCCAGCATGATTTTGCATGGGAATTGCTTGATAAAAAAATAAATAAATAAAATAATCCTTCTCCCTACATTTTCGTGAATTCCAAACGACTTTTCTACAAAGTAATACATCGATAAGTCAATATTTTTAAGATTAAAAATAAGGTAAAACGTATGATAGCCTAAACTTTTACACATTTGGATTAGCCTACTATGTCTTTGAATTAATATTTTTTTTTTTTCAGAATCTTGCTTCGAAGCAGGAGGAAAACTATTAAATAGAATGGGTGATATTAGGCCTGTTCCCACACTACTCTTTGTTGAAAAGAATTTTCTTTTTTGCCATTAATTCGTTAATAACAGCTCGCAAGAATATATTAATTTGGTTAGAAAAAAACAAACAAAAAACTTCAAATGCAATTTTGAATTTAAAATGGCTTTTCCAGCTCCAAACAAACATAAAAGCACAATATCAAACTTAAAACAAAAAAGTCACCTACTGTCATTTCTTAACTGAGGAAAATTTGCAAGTTCTAGAAAATCACGAACACTATCTGTTAGCCCGCGGAAAGTAAATTCTAATTAGTATTTTTATTCACATTCTTTTTAGGACAGCCAAAATAGTTCTATATAGTGTAATATTTATGAAAGGTGTGATCAAGTCCCAGTTCTCTGTCCTTTAGTACGCTGGTTGCATTAGAGGTGATGGTTTTGCTAGTGCAGGTCGAACAAGAAAGGGGGAATAGTGAAAACCTTCCCGAGGTGACTCTGAGAATAGTGCAGCACGGTCCTAAGGCTAAAGTTTCAGTCACCACCTAGCCACTGGCCGTCCTGCCCAGTTTCTGACTAAGGGGCAGGGTATTTGGTAGACTCCGCTGCCGAGATTGGACAGACTTAAGATAATAAAGGCTTCCAAAATCATGCTCAGGAGTCAATCTCCGTGGAAATATGATACGTCGACCATGGCACAAAAAAAGATTCCTTGAGAAGCTGCCCAGGGTGGGAGAAAAAATTTTCTTGCAACTACCAGTTCTGAGGATCAAGTACCAATCATCACTGTTAGCGGGCAAGTGGTGGGTGACTTTTCCTCTATTTCAAAGGGCAAGTGTTGCCTGTCCCAGGTAGTCTGAAACTAGTGGGTGGTGCTCTTGGGAAGGGGGAAATTATTGGTGGACACCCAAACACTACCAATGAAGGGTCATCTGCAGAAGGGGAAAGAGACAGGCAAGCCCAATCTCCAAATGCCACACCCAAGGGGGCACCACAGAGGCTATTCGTTTTATATTTTTAGGGGGCGTGGAGATAATAATAATAGTAATAATTTATTTATTACCCACTATAAAAAAGAAGTGGAGTACATAAAAAAAAAAAAAAAAAAAAAAAAAAAAAAAAAAAAAGTGCCTATATGACCTGAGCTTCGACTCAGTTCTGTGAGTCCACCCCTAATAAGGACGAAGATAGTGCGGGTTTGTAAAAAGATGTTAACTGAACCTATTCTATCATTAGAGGTAATATGGAAGATTTCTGATTTTTATGGCTCTCGGAAACCTCAACTTGATGTTCATGTTCCTGGTGAAACATGCGATATAGTGACAAGTCGACAGCTGTAACTTGAACTGAAATGGCAAGATACTTATATACTTACTACTACTACTACTAACAACTCACCGCAGCACCAAGCCGCCTGAAGCCAATACAGCAACGCACGCTTCTCCTCAATCCCAATATATTCAAAACCTCCTTTTTTGCACCCTCCCAGGAAGTTCCCATTTCCTTGAAATCTTTCTTTATAACGTCCTCCCACCCCAGACAAGGACGACCTGCTTTCCGTTTAGCCCTAGATGGCTAGCCAAAAAGGAAATCTTCGGCAATCTGTCATCCTTCATCCACATAACGTGCCCTAGCCACCTCAACCCTTCAAGGTCGAGCATTCATGCAGTTAACACCTCTTACTTTCTGAGAGGATTATCTGTTGAAAAAAACCGGTTTTGGGTTATATTGACTGTCAGGCTGTGTGATTGAACTATTTGTACTGTTTCATTTGGATAATTAGAAGGCGTTTATTGGAAAGTGGGGGACCTTAAAAAAGCCCCCCTTGCGGGTGTCTTTGTTTTGCGACTTTACATTGAGATTTGATTACGCTTGGTTTTGATTGGATTTGATTACGATGGCTGAAAGTGAAAAAATTATTTTGAATCCGTCACTGAATTGTGTTACGAGAGCACTTACAGACGGAATAAAATTGGACTGTATCATAAAAGCGTGGGTTGCTTTCTATACACATAAAGATGTTATAAAGACAAAGCGAATCCTTCATACTGAGGTGAATATTACGAATCGTCTTGTGACCTACTCTAAAGATGAAGACAATATCATTGAAATGTGCAAACTTCTAGTAGCAGCTGCGAAAAATAATGTCAGCATGCCAAAATTTGTCATCTTTAACCCCTGCTCGGTTCTGGTCATCGGTGATGCGGTGAATGCAACAGTTACTGCCAAAGTAAATGAACTCTCGGAAGCTTGATAGTTTTTTAGCTACCCAGTCCGCTCCAGCCGTCAGTATTTTCGCAAGCAGTCGTAGTGCACCTGAAACGTCCAAGCCCAAAGATCCTTCCTATTCTGTTGTCTTGAAAAATCCCCCCAAGGAACTCAATGGCCCAAATGACGGGAAAGCTTTCATAGACAGTTTCAGTGAAAATGCAAATGGCATTAGCGAACTTCCCAAATCTGCAAACGAATGGAAGCTTGTGGTCAGGTCAAAAGCTGCAGCAGCAAAAATCGTTGAGAAAGCGAAATCTTCCAAGCCCGATCTCAAAATTGCTGTTCGAGAACCCCTGCACATAGCTGTGCTTCGAAATGTCCCTGAGGATATAAACTGTGAATAACTAAAAAATATAATCCCGAATAGTACGAAGACTGAACAATGCGGAAAATCCCGTTCTTTCAAAGCGTATTTGACACTATCAGTGAGCTTCAACAATTTCTGAGTGTTTCGGTGATTATCAGCTACGAGCGTCTACCTGCTGATCCGTTTAAGTTCTTGCTGCCAAGACGATGCTATAACTGTCACAAAATCGGTCACATCGCTTCCCAGTGTACGGCTGAACCTTTCTGCTCTAGATGTGCCTCAAATGAACATCGTTCTACGAGAGATGAACCATGCATACAGCCGACATTCTGCGTTGAATGCAAAATCAGCAGTCACGCGTCTTACAGTGTAAAATGTCCCTCAAACAGTAATCCACAAACGAAATGACATCTGAAGCTTCTGTAGTTATGTGTTTATCGTGGAACATTAATGGCTCGTTAGCGAATAAAATTCTGATCTTAGATGTAGTATTTGAGCAAAATGAAGTTGTCTGTTTACAAGAACATTTCGTCACAAGCCACAGTAAAAGTATTCTTAGTTTTAATAGTTCAGTATCGGTTTATTCAGTTTCAGAGAAGCAGCTAAGTGGAAAAGGGCGACCCTCCGGTGGTATGGCCACTTTCGTTCGTTCGACTCAAAGATCTAGTGTATTTGAAGTCAATGATAATATTCTAGCAATTCGTGTTGAGGGCTGTGTTTTTATTAATGTATATTTGCCTACAAATTACCATGATGAGCGTTCGGAGCATGGTTTTACTTATTTTAGTGATAAACTCGGCCAATGTATTAACCGTATTAGATCCTTAAGCCTTCAATGCATGTTAGTTGGTGACTTCAATTGCAATTGAATGAACCGCTCTTATCTAGGTGTTTACGTTATACGTTGTTGCTTAGTATTTTTGGAGACCAGTTTGATCTCAAGTGCAAAGATTTAAATTTTACACACGTACACACCTCAATGTCTACATCAGATCTCGATCACGTCGTTGCGTCCCCAAATCTCAGGATTTTGCCTGTCAAGGTTGTGCTTGATGTTCAGCTATCTCATTACTTACCAATACATTCCTCAGCTGAGATTCCTTGTCAAAGCTCAGATACTCAACCGCAAACAACTTCGAAAGCACCTCCTAGGTCTCGCCGTGATTGGCGTAAAATTAACCCTGTTTTATTTTAAGAAGAAGCCGCCAGAATCCTTCGTAAGATCCGTGTCCCTTTCCATCTTCTTTCTAGATTAACTGCTCTTTCAAAGGAGGAAACACAACTACCAGTCGATATTTATTGCGCAGAAATTGGCCATGCCCTTCGCTGTGCTGAAAAAGCTGCCGTCCCTCTAAGTAGACCCCGTCATCCTACCCTTCGTGGCTGGTCTGAAAATCCAGATTTAGTGAATACCTATTCTAAGTCTAAATTTTGGCTTCAACTTTAAGATTTCTTGTGGACGACCCCGTTCAGGGGTAGTCAATTCAATCCGCCTGCTCACAAAAAGAAAATTCGTGAAGGAGCTAAAAGCTCACAAAAAAAAGATGATTGATATCGAATCTACAAGGGCCAAAATTAATTCTTCTCTCCTTTGGCGTTTTCTGTCCTCTAAAAGCGATGAGTCTTTGTCCGCATCTGCTATCCCTGATTCTGAATGGTACGCGTACTATGGGTCAGAATTTTTGCCTCCTGACCCAGCCCTCAACAAAAGATATGAAGCTGAGTTGGACGACTTCTTAGATAGTTGTACCCAGGGTGATTATGTTGTAGCAGAGGGAGCTGTATGCAATGTCATCTCTTGCCTAAAGCCTAAACAATCTTTCGGAATCAACGGGATCAGCGCACACCATCTAAAAAGTTGTGGGCCCGCTCACGTTAGTCACGTCACTCTCCTGATGCAGATTATCCTCATTCAGGGTATTGTCTCAACCACTTTATCAATTGGAGATCTTACGCCAGTTCCAAAAATAGGGAAAATTACCATGCAATGCTCCTCTTTCCATCCAATCACGATTGCTACTTCTCTTAGCAAGTTATTTGATTTTTTATTCGTAGATGAGTTTGAGAAACTATATTGCAGTCCACCAAGACAATTCGGTTTCCAACGCGGTATTGGTTGTGCTGAAGCGCTCCATGTCGTTGCAAATGCACTCCTGGATTCAAACAAATCAGGAAAAAGCCTAGCAATCAGTGGCTTAGGCCTGCAGAGAGTGTTTGATTCTTTGATTCACGTGCTTATGTTGCTAAACTCAGCTAGAAGAGGAGCGAACTCAAATATCAATCAGGCTTTCCGTGATCTTTACTCTCGCCTTCGCGTGCGACTCAAGCTCCCTCCCGATCAAGGACTTCCACCAGCCCCACGGTCAGCTTTGATACCAGTCCGTAAAGGTGCCCGTCAGGGTGCAGTTTTATCCCCCAATTTCTTCAACAACTACATTATAAAGCCTCAAGACAACTGTCCTTCATCCTACATTCTCAGTTCCATTGACATCTCCCTAGTATGATATACTGATGACACGCTGAATCTCAGCCGGACGCTTAACCGCCTTTCAGAAATATTCTTATGTCTGCAGTCCAATTACGAGAAAGTCGGTCTGAGATTTAACTCCCAAAAGTTGGAAGTCTTGCTTTACAATTGGAAGAATGACCCTCCTACTAATGTCACACTAGGTGATTGCTCAGTAAAACCAGTTGATACAACAGCGTGTATGGGGTTACTAACAAACTCCTCGTCAAAACATACCCACTCCCTCCTGCTCTCACTGCTTGAATGATGAATTTCCAGCTCCTTTACTTTGATCGTTAGTTAAATCCACTCTGAGATTTAACCATCCACTTCTGGCAAGTATTTACAACGCTACCGCTCTGCCACATATATTATATGTGACTCCTTTCTTGAAATTATTGGTAAACCGTGAAAAGTTTAAAATCTACTCTTTATTTTTCCGTTTTGCCTAGTACCTACTAAAATTGCCACCTTGGACAAAACATAGTTTTCTGATTTGCCGCTATAATCTAGCGGACCCAAACCTAGCTGTCGAGACACTTATTAGCCGACAAAAAACAAAACCAGCAATTCTAAAGCACGAGTGAGTAATATTGCCTTGTTTAATTTTCCCTCCTGTTTTCCTTTTTTTTCTCCTTTCAAAAGTTGTTGTCCTTGCTGCTCTTTTCGACGATTTCTTCGTTTCTGTTGGTATTTTTTTGCACTCTATCTTTCTGTTTTCACTTTTCATATTATTTTGTATAATATTAAAGAATTTGTTGCTTTTGATGTTATTTTTAGTATGTTTTCTTTTTGTTTCCTCTTGTCGCATTTTTGTATACTCTGTCATTGTACATTTTTTGTATACGACGGGTTTTCAATATATTATTATTATTATTATAGCCCTAAAAAGCGGTATTGAACCACATTTTTCGTACAACCTACTGTTTGAAATACGATCAGTCGACTAGGTACCCAGAACAATCCATAGGCACTTTTTCTAGAAAATATCAAACAATTATTCATCCGCTTTTCGGAGTACTTCTACTTCAGAGTCATATTTAACATCTGTCGTCATTTTAAGTTCAAATATTCAAATGTTGGTTTGCAGACTTATCTTCCTATTCTTCCAAACTTTTTTTTAACTGTGAAAAAACACCCTGAGCCTTGGCTATTCTACTTTTAACATCTTCAATGCTTCCACCATCTTTACTAATCATACTACCAAGGTACGTGAAGCTGCCCACCTGATCAATCTTTTCGTTACCCAACGACACCTTTTCATCTTCACTTATTCCTTGTCTTAGTGACTTAGTCTTCTTAACATTAATTTTCAAACCCATTCTAACACCCTGAACTCCCAAAACTTCTAAAAGTTCATTCATTTTGCTCACACAGGATGCTTAAATCATCAGCATAATCTAAGTCCAGGAGACTTTTTCCTCCCCATTTGATTCCGTGGTCTCCCATTGCCTTTCTTGTGCTCCTTAAGACAAAGTCCATCAAAGTACAAAGTACATACAAATGTTATTCGGTACGTGTACAGAGCTAAAAATCAGCTACATAGCAAATGATAGCAAAACTGTCGTCCTTTGTTAAAATTAATCAAAAAACTTTTTCCACAAAACAAGTTTATCAAGGAAAAGTAAAGAACTCCATTAAACTAAAAATGACCAAAACTAGAATCAAATAATCTACCAAGCGTAAACTACCACAAATCAGCATTAATAAATAAATGAAACCCAAAACGAACAGAAATTACAATAATTAACCGAGTCAAAACTCAAAACGAGCAGAAATTAACATAAGTTGGGCGCAAAACCCCTATGCCTTCCCAAGGCTGAAAAAAGATTTTTTTACTTTTATAACTTTAATAAATCAAATAATATTAACATTTTGATTACTAAATTTCAGTATATCTATATTAAACTGACAATGCACATTCATTTGAATTTTTTTCAGTAAAGTGCAAATGTTGTTCAGGCCTTGAGAAGGCATAGGGGTTTTGCGCTCAACTTATGTTAGCTTCTGCTCTTTTCGAGTTTGACTTGGTTATTTATTGTAATTTCTGTTTGTTTTAGGTTTCGTTTATTTATCGATGATGATTTGTGGTAGTTTCACGCTTGGTAGATGATTTGATTTTATTTTTGCTCATTTTTGGTTTAATGGAGTTCTTTACTTTTCTTTTAAAAACTTATTTTGTGCAAAAGGTTTTTTAAATAATTTTTATTTGTTTTATATTGATATAGTCTTTTAAAGGAAATATTAAATACTACATAAAATCTTTTCGTTTTTTTAGACTATATAGATCGTCCTGCTTTTTGTAGACTGGAGAAAAATTTTCAGCAATATTTAACAACATACACCCTTTTAAAAATCTGGATACAAACAATACTGTTCAATTTAGTTTCATACCTCCACTAGCTTACCTGAAATGGAAAACTTGACACCATTCGCAAAAAAAATCTGCTTACTTTCTTTGATAGCTTGGATGCACCTAAGCTATGTTGATTAGGTTAAATTTTAAGAGTAGAAGTAGCCCCAAAGGTTTGAACATAATACCCTCAGTCGTTTTTTGGATACTGCTGAGATTCCTTATTGGGAATTGGCATTAAAACAGTGCATTTCGATTTAATCTTAAGGCAACATTTAGTTTTTAAACATATAAAAATTGGATTTGAGGAAGACTAAAATATATTCTGTAAATCATATGCAACAACTTTCTATATAAACCTCATATACTCCCAGGGTATTACTTACAACCCTTCAACTGAGGGCTCTGAGGGGATTACCATGCTAAAAGCCTTACTCTACGGAACATTCAACTACATTGAACAAAATGAATATCTCAAACTGTGGATAGGAAGTGTTTTGGGAAATGGTTGGCGTTCGAGGGGAATCAGTCGTTATCCAATTACTTTCCGCTATTACAAAAGGCACTATCCGTTTCAATTTCCAATTGAATGAGCCCTTTTGAAGTTTCTACGACAACGCTTTCAATAAAAACTGTATATGCCCCCAGGGCATAACTAACAACCCTTGAGCTGAGGGCTCTGAGGGGGTTATCATCATAAAGGACAAAATTTCAAGAACTTTCAACTACGTTGAACAAAATGGATATCTAAAAGTTTTAATTCGATGTGTTTGGGAAAATGGTGGGCGTGAGAGGGGCGTTAGTCGCTATCCAATCACTTTCAAGTATTAAAAAAGGCACTATCACTTTCAATTTCCAACTGAATGAGCCCTTTTGAAGTTTCTATGACATCACTCTCGATAAAAACTTTATATGCCCCCAGGGGATAACTTAAGACTCCTTCTCAGAAGGCTATGGGGGGGGGGAGGGGTTATCATCCTTAAAGACTTAATTTCCAAAACTTTCCACAACGTTGAATAAAATGGCTATTTAAAAATTTTGATTGGATGTGTTTTGGGAAAAGATGGGTATGAGAGGGGGGTTAGTTGCCCTCAAATCACTTTTGACTATTGAAAAGGGTACTAGTCCTTTGAATTTCAAATCGAATGAGCCCCTTTTCAAGTTTCTACGACAAAGATTTCAATAAAAACCTTATATGCCCCCAGGGCATAACATAATCCTTGCCCTGAGGGTTGTGGGGGAGTGTCCTCCTCAAAAATATGTTTTTTATCTGGAAATCAACTAACCTGAACAAAATGCCTATCTCAAAATTTGTATTGGATGTGTTTGGGGGATGGATGGGTGTGGGGGAGGGGCTAGTTGCCCTCCAATCACTTTCGACTATTAAAAAGGGCACTAGCCCTTTGAATATCCAGTCGAATGAGCTTTTATCGAAGTTTCTACGGCAACGCCTTCTTTAAAAACCTTGTATACCCCCAGGGCAAAACTTAAAACCCTTGCCCTGAGGGATGTGGGGGAGTATCGTCCTCAAAAAATATTTTCTATCTGGAAATACACTACGCTGAACGAAATGGCTATCTCAAAATCTTGATTGGATGTGTTTGGGGGAATAAAGGGCGTGGGGGGTGGGGCTAGTTGCCCTCCAATCACTTTCGACTATTAAAAATTCAAAGATGGGCGTTGGGGGGGGGGCTAGTTACCCTCCAATTACTTTCGACTATTAAAACGGGTACTAGACTTTTGAATTTCCAATCGAATGAGCCTGTTTTGAAGTTTCTACGACAACACCTTCTATAAAAACCTTATATGCCCCCAGGGCATAACTGAAACCCATTGCCCTGAGGGTTGTGGGGGAGTGTTCTCCTCATAAACATATTTTCTGTCTGGAAATCAAATATGCTGAACAAAATGGCTATCTCAAAATTTTGATTGGATGTGTTTGGGGGAATGATGGGCGTGGGGGGGGGGGGGGGGGGGAGCCTAGTTGCACTCCAATAACTTTCGACTATTAAAAAGGGCACTAGCCACTCCAATTTCCAATCGAATGAGCCCTTTTCGAAGTTTCTACGACGACAAAAAATGCCCATGATTGAGACCAAAATCATGTTGTCATGCCTAAGACATGAGGGTGTATCTCACTTCTTTTTTTTTTCTGTAAATTGGCCATTGTTTCCCTAGACCAGCTGGGTCCTTATCGACAGGTGACGTTTAAAAAAAGACGAAGTTGGACTGCTTCATACAAGAAAAGGGAGCGACATCTACCGATCTGGACAAAAATGACTATGATTGGGGGACAAAATATTCCAGCTTCACAAGCTCAAAGACTATTATTCAGCTACAAACTGTCATTTTTACTAATTTTTTCTTACTTTAAACTGTTGCAAAAAAGATCACATATGAAGCATAAAAACCTTATTTTTGCTTCCCTGCAAAGCAGGAAAATACAAGATACTCCCTTTGATTTTGGGCGCAAGGGTATGAAGCTCTTACAAATAGCTAATTCAGCCATCTCTAATGTACAATCACGGTATAAAAGCCTTACTAAAAACACTAAGGAACAATTTCACAAGAGAATACAACAAAATAAGAATTACGGAGTTTTGGTACTGGTTGTGTATTCCAAAATTGGTAGGCCTTCACTTTGGCAGTATCTTCGTTCTTCGGTGCGGTTGGTAAATGATTAGCTATAAGGCCCACAGCATCCCTTAGATTCTGAAAAACGAATCCCTCTATAATAATTGCGTAAATAATCAGTAATTACTCGTATTAAGCACATTATTAAGACAGAGGACATCACTCTTGTAACCCTAATGAGCTGACCTTTAGACCCTGCAGCATAAGAGAGGATTAATATCACCATTTTGACAATTATTTATAGGTAAATATTGGTGTTGTAAGGTACGGGTGTCACCACTTATTGGTGCAAAAATGGTGTTATACCACTTACTAGCGGGGGGGGGGGAGCCCCCTGACTGCGCCAAATTAGTAGGATGCCCGCGCTTACCCCAACGGTTCTGTATCTATCGGGTATGTCATTACCCAATTTACAATATACCCTGCCTTAGGGTACGATAACCTGATCGATCGGTAAAAGGGGCCATTTAAAGGCCAAGAGTACCCATCCTGGGTTACCTCTAATATTTCTAACTATCTCCTTGGACTCTACCTAGGCTAAAAAGTCAAAGATTATATAGTATAAAAAATCTTACTGTATTCAATCACGCATATAACAGAACCCAAACGGAACTAAAACCAATAACTCTTATAATTAATAAAAACACTTAGAGACGCGCCCTTGCGCGCGCACCTCTGACCAAAGGCGATGAATGGCTAAATCAAACTAAATTTCCAGCATCCTTTGAAGTTTTTTAAGCTGTAAATTTAAGCTGTATGAGTCATTGCTCACCTGGCTTTTTCAGACACTAACTAATTAGTGGATTTCTTCAGACGTCTCGTAATAAAAGCTTTCCCGGGGTTTAGATATTGAAGATAAATGAAGTTAAATTTATAAAAAGGGCATTTTTCTGAAAAAAAAGGGGCCAAAGGTCCCAACACCTCCCTCCTAATAAAAATGACCGCCACCAAAACACCAAACTTGTTTATCTTTTCTTCTTTCTTCTACCAATGCCTGTGCTTCCACCACTTGGCTCAGAATATGCCGTCATCCACACATCTCTACTGTAGAACCACCATGGTCTCTATCGTATGGTATCCAAATTTGGTTTTGAAAATTGAAGTTCCCAAGATTCGCAGAAAATGATAATGCGCAGCACAAAAAATACAAATTTTCTCGCTCTCCCGAATTTACATTTACGAGGAGCAGCGAATCAGTTTCTGAAACATTCGATGATGCCAGGTATCATCAAAAATAGGCTGAACAACCCTCTAAGTTTCCGTCGGGAAAACAAACCCACATCTCAATTAAAATGTAAATTGCCCGTTGGCATAATTTCAAACAATTCATGGCCGATAATACATAGGCCTCTGAAACGATAGGGGCTCAGAAAAATGAAGTAAAAATCTGAGCGAACCTTGAGTCGCTTTTTTCTAGGTATCGTCCCCTAAAATAATCAAATGAATAATGCTCGGCAATGAAGGATGAAGATAAAATTGAAGACTGAAAGAAGAGTCTTCAGTAAAGGGATCACAACTTGTCCGCCAGTTGTGCATTGAGGAAAAGGGCAATCTTTCACGTCTTCCCGCTGGGGATCTTCCCCAAGGGATTCCTCCCCCTCAAAATGGAACAAATCCCCTTTTGAGTTGATAAGACCAATATCAGATTTTTTCCCAAATTTCTTCCATCCAACCCAAAATCCAGTACCCTTCAATCTTTCCGTAACCCTTTGTTGACAGGTTGATTCTATGTCATGATTATCTGTAGTTTCTCTTAATATATCGTGGGTCTTCTCCTCCCTCCTAGATTTTTTCGTCTTATTGCAATGTTTTAATTTTCCCAGTGGATTTTGGACCTCTTTGTCCCCCCTATTATTTATGTTATCAAGGCACAGCCCATCCAACATTTTTTATTTTTCTCCAAGCAGGCTGAATCTCAAAATTTTATTCTTTTGTACACTTTTCTTTTTATCTCTACTTTTCTCAGTTCTGTCATTGACGCAAAATAATGAATCATCGTTATATCCGATTTTGACTACATTGATCACCGTCCTTAATTACATTAGTTCATTTTAACTTCGTTTAGTATTTCATTCCACTCTCTTAGTTTTCTTTACTTTTACCTCCACACCA
The DNA here is from genome assembly GCF_049724085.1 of Artemia sp. Qi Xiang Cuo. NCBI lineage: Eukaryota > Metazoa > Arthropoda > Branchiopoda > Anostraca > Artemiidae > Artemia > Artemia sp. Qi Xiang Cuo. The sequence continues at coordinate 52,745,243 of NC_142801.1, read as the reverse complement.
AATAGCTTGTTATCAAATGGGAACTGCATTCTCACATTTGGTTTTTCGTATTGCACTAAAATTTCTCGAACTTTCCGAGGAAAAGCGCGTACAATAAATTTCGTCACCTTATTCTCTGGTACAATCAGCGCTTCATTTTGGCAAACATTTTTCGGCGTCTCACACTCGTTAAAAGTGTTCTCAAGTTTTCCATTTTCTGAAAATTTTACCGAAAAATAATTTTCGCGCGTCTTATTTTCACTATTATGTTTTCTTTTTACTTTCGCATCCCATTTTTGTGGATTATCAGGCTTTTGAACACGCATATCAAGTATTTCGTTTTTTCGACAGGGCGGCGAAGCCTCCCAATTTGTTCTGTGGGTCGGTCCACCTCCCCCCGTAGTCAACGAAGTTGTATATTTTTCCGTCTTAGTGTAATTTTTTAATTTTCCCACTGTTAAAGAAACCGCTTTTAACGATAGATTTCCCTTATCCCCAAAGTCTCCTCCTACTAAAACATCCACTGCTAGAGTAGGTACTAAGCCTACTTTTATCATTTTTCTCTGGACCGTACCGTCTTTCTTTGCAAGTTCTATTCTTACCCAAGCAGACGGGCATGGGTGCTTGTCTCCATAATAACATAATGTTGAAATTTTATTTTTATGGTCTATCTCCGTTCTATTAATTAGGTCAGTTGTGTGTAATAGTTGTTGTGTCATATCTATTTGAGTACTTTTTCGCGAGCCCCTGCTGGAAATTGAGCTTCTACTCCTGGTGCTACTTGGCCTACTATGATTCTCTCTGTCTTGATATCCTCTTTATTCGTTTTTTGAGTCTCTTTGTTCTATAATTATATTTGCTTTTACCCTCAACTCCTCTATATTTTGTACTTCATCTGAAGCGTCAGTTTGTTTTGTTTTACTCATAATTTCATATAATGATTTTTCTTCATGTATTATTGCCACTGTTTCCTTTGTCTGGGTTTCTCTATTTGGGAATAAGTCTTTCTGAATCTGCCTTAAACTCTTTTCTTCTTCCATGGTTTGTACCGGAGATCGCTCTATTACTGATTTCGCTTTGAAGATTTCCCCTTCACACGTGTCAGAACTGTCTATTTCACCCCCTGAGTGTTATAAGATTCTATCTGATGGTGTTTTTCTAAAGGCATTTCCAGCGGGAGTCGCATACAATTGCGATGCGTTTGAATACGATTTTTGTCTCACCGCGGTAGTTTTTTTCCAATTCCTATCCGATTCTTCGAACTATCCCTTTCCTTATCTTGTCTGAATTCTCCGTTTGTCCGCCATTACTTCAAAGTTTACGTAACGTATCCTTTTACCAATGTTCTTTTTATCTTTTCGTGAAAAATTGTTGCGTTTTAATTTGCCGATTTTAAGTGGGCAACACAGCCTCCTTTGTTTCAAAAGTTAATTATTCGCGTGGTTTATTGATTCTTCAATTTTATTACTTATTATTATTTAACTAGGCACAGCCCAGATAATTAATATAATTTTATTAATGTAATCACAATAGGCTACTCTGTAGGCTAAATTAATTAATTTCTTCGAAAACGCGGAATTCTTTTACTATTAATGCTGTTAATAGCTCCTTTTCTTGCTGCCACCAGTATTGGAGGTGTAACGTACGGGTGTCACCACTTATTGGTGCAAAAATAGTGTTATAACACTTACTAGCGGGGGGAGCCCCCTGACTGCGCCAAATTATAGTAGGATGCCTGCGCTTACCCCAACGGTTCTGTATCTATCGGATATGTCATTACCTAATTTACAATATACCCTGCCTTAGGGCACGATAATGTGATCGAACGGTCAAAGGGGCCACTTTAGGGCTAAGGGTACCCATCCTGGGTTACTGCTAATATTTCTAACTATCTCCTTGGACTCTACCTAGGCTAAAAAGTCAAAGATTATATAGTATAAAAAATCTTACTGTATTCAATCACGCATATAACAGAACTCAAATGGAACAAAGACCATACATTCTTACGATTAATAAAACACTTTGAGAGGGGCGCTTGCGCGCTCAACCCTGACCAAAAATGATAAATGGCTTAAACAAATTGAATTCCCAGCACCTTTGGAAGTTTTTCAAGCTGTAAATTTAAGTATCGTGAGTCATTGCTCACCTGGTTTTTTCAGACACTCCCTAATTAATGGATTCTTCAGATATATCGCAATAAAAGCTTTCCCGGGATTTAGATATTGAAGATAAATGAAGTTAGATTTATAAAAAGGGCATTTTTCTGAAACAAAAGGGGTCAAAGGTCCCAACAGTAAACATAAAGTGCTTTTAAGGCCCAATAGTGCGAAATTTCAATTTCACAAATTTTAGCCTTTCCCTGAAAATCTTTCCGTAAACGGGTGGGGGGGGGGGGCTAAATCTAATGGGCAAAGCATTTGGATTAATCCTGGGCCAAGAGGTGTATCTATGACACCCTCTGTGAAGGCAGGAACAGAGCCTGATATCTGTATTAACTTGAGTGTATTAAAATCAATTATGTGGTTCAATACTAATTGCCTGGCATTAAATGTTGCAAAGTTGAGCTACTGGATTTCTTGCAAATTTCATAGGCTTGCCCCCCACTTTTGTAAATTTATCTTTCAAAGGGTTTTCTCGGTAGACCTGGTGATTGCTATGTTTGGTTCCTGTGTATTTTGCTTGATGAGAATCTCCCCCTTGGATAAGGCTGCACCCATGGGGGGGGGGGGAGGAGTTTGTTCCCCCCCCCCCCTTAGTGTTTGTCTCACTCGTAAAAACGTAAAAAAATGGATATAAAATAAAATTTTTAAGCGTTTTTCGAGTTTATTTTGGCGTGTACCCTTCCCCACCCCGGAAAAAATGCTGGGTACAGCCCTGCCTTCAGGGGTCAGATTAATCAAATTGAAATGAAGGTATTCTAAAAAAATTTATTTAACAGTTTAATGTTTTAATGTTTAAGGTTTTAATGTCCAAGTTTTGTGTTTTTCTTCAATTACATGTTAATGTTCCTCCAGCCCTTGAAACTATATCGTCTTTTGTCTCTGACCATTCTACGTATTATCTTTGTAATTATGACAATATTTGGATTCCCTTCAGTCCATCATTCAGATCAGATTTAAGCCCAGTGATTGCTTGTCAGTCTGCCTGGAATACATTACCTGAGTTGGCTAGAAAATATTATTCGTTTGTGCTAGAAACGAAAGTATCTAGCCTAAGCTGGCTAGAAATAATCCAGCCGGAAAGATACCTTAAGACAAGGATGCGAAAAAAAACGAGTTAATAAACGAGACTATACCTCATTAACTCACTTCCCTCGTCATTATAATTAATTGGTTTTCAATGCATCCTCGCGGAATTACAAACGAATTATGCTCAAATTATCCTGTATGCTTGTCACAGTTCTTCAATTCACAATCCTTCTAAAGATTGCAATCTGCTCAAAGCCACATATACTTGACTTTTTAAAAAACTTCCTTACTCAGATAAACAACCCTTTGATCGAGTGTGTATCCTTGTATTTTATTCACCGACCAAGACCAATAGAGAATTAATGGAAGTTATCTTCCCTCAACAGTTCCATAGACTCTTTTTTGCAGGAAATAGAACATATTCCAGTTCTATTAGACGAAATCCATTCCTTCCAAAATCCACGCAAACACCCTGTACATTATCAGTGTACTTTTGTGCCCTGTGAAAATTCGACCAAATTATTTCTGTTGTTGTTTCAACTGTACCCATAACTAAACCCTTCCCAATATTGATATTTGACCTAAGCATAACTTTTGCACCTTGAAATATTTTAAGCAATTATGGCAAGCCCCTAGTTTTACTTATGTCATTTGAGACAATATCCTTCATTTCAGCATTAGAACCACTTTGAAATTCTTCAATGAGACAACATTGTGCCTTTATTTTGGCAGGTTCAGAACCTATTAAAGAGTGAATCATGGCGCATAGTAATCAACATTTTAAAAATGTGTTTAAAAACCTCTTTTGAGATAAAAAAAATTATCATTTGTAGCTAGTTCCGGAATGGTAAATATTATTTCGATTAGTCTTAATAGTAAAATGTTATTTTGAAAAAATTTTTAATTTTGAAAATCGGAATCAAGCTTTTGAGAGAAGCACTATTGTGGGCTTCTACTTGGCCTCTTGTAGGATTAAATAAAAAAAAACAAGTTTTTAAAACTGAAAGTAAGGAGCGACATTAAAACTTAAAACGAATAGAAATTATTCCGTATATGAAAGGGGCTGTCCCCTCCTCAACGCCTTGTTCTTTACGCTAAAGTTTTTTATTGTTTTAAGAAATAGAGTTGTGAGAAAGAGTCAAACTTCAGTGTAAAGAGCAAGGCGTTGAGGAGGGGACTGACCCTTTCATATACGGAATAATTTCTGTTCGTTTTAAGTTTGAATGTCGCTCCTTACTTTCAATTTAAAAAACTTGTTTTTTTTATTTAATTTCTGATCGTTTTTTAGTTAATGCAGCTTTTGTTTTGGTGCACTTTCATTGAATAAGTAAACAAAATTTTGTTCCAATTCTTTAAAAATGACCCCTGAATCACAAAGGCCGTTAATTAGAATAAATAGCTCTTATGAAAGTACTAAAACATTTTTGGCTTAAAGAGCGAGGCATTGACTAGAAGGTGAACCCAATCATTTAGCTAATACTTTTTTGTTCGTTTTAAGTTTTGTTGTTGCTCCTTACTTTCAGTTGAAAAACTTGTTTTTTATCTTTAATTTCTGATTTTTTTTTCAAATAATGATGGGGAGTCCGGCGCCCCCTTCATAGCAATGTCCCTTCCCCCTTGAAAACTTCTTTCATGAAAAGATCCTCCCACATAACCCCCGCCCCCCCCCCCCCCCCCTACCAGAAAAAATTCCCCCTGAAAACGTCTGTATACTTCCCAATAACCAATACTATATTGGGTAAAGTTCATAACTTTCAGCCCTCCCCCTGGGGGCTTTGAGGGATTAAATCATCCTAAAAGGCACAGTTTTTATATTTTTGACCATGCTGAACAAAATGGCTATCTCAAAATTTTGATCGGGTGACTTTGGAAAAAATGAGCGTGGGAGGGGGCCTAGTTGCCCTCCATTTTTTTGGGCACTTAAAAAGGGCACTAGAACTTTTAATTTCCGTTCCAATGAGCCCTCCCACGATATTCTAGGACCACTGGGTCGATACGATCACCCCTGGGGAGAAAAAAAAAGAAAAAAAAGAAAAGAAAAAAAACAAAAAAAAAACACGCATCCGTGATCTTTCTTCTGGCAAAAAAAGGAAAATTCCACTTTTTTGTAGATAACATTGGTCTTATATACCCCCAGGGCATAACTTCAAACCCTTGCCCTGAGGGTTGTGGGGGAGTGTCTTCCTCTTTACTTAGTCCCCATTTCTTGTCTCGTTCTCGAGTGTCCCCGTTCTTTACTTAAGCAGCGCGATCGTGCTGCCTATGATTTATAAAACAACTTTCTATATAAACCTTATATGCCCCCAGGGCAGAACTTACAACCCTTACACTGAGGGCTCTGAGGGGGTTATCATCCTAAAAGACCTAATTTCCAGAACGTTCAACTACGTTGAACAAAATGGATATTTCAAAATTTTGATTGGATGTGTTTTGGAAAATGTTGGGTGTGAGAGGGGCGTTAGTCGCTATCCAATCAATTTCAACTATTAAAAAGGGGACTAGCCTTTTCAGTTTCCAATTGAATGAGCCCTTTTGAAGTTTCTACGACAACGCTTTCCATAAAAACATTATATGCCCCCAGGGCACAACTTACAACCCTTGCACTGAGGGCTCTGAGGGGGGTATCATCCTAAAAGACCTAATTTCCAGAACTGTCAACTACATTGAGCAAAATGTATATCTCAAAATTTGTATTCGATGTCTTTGGGAAAATGGGGGGCGTGAGAGGGGCGTTAGTCACTATGAATTCACTTTCAACTATTAAAAAGGCACTAGCCCTTTCAATTTCCAATTGAATGAGCCCTTTTGAAGTTTCAACGATAACACTTTCAATAGAAACTTTATATGCCCCCAGGGCATAACTTACAACCCTTGCCCTGAGGGCTGTGGGAGAAGGTGTTTTCATCCTTAAAGACCTAATTTCTAAGACTTTCAACTACGTTGAATAAAATGGCTGTCTAAAAATTTTGATTGGATGTGTTTGGGGAAAAGGTGGGCGTGAGAGGGGGGTTAGTTGTCCTCTAATCACTTTCGACTATTAAAAATGGCACTAGCCCTTTGAATTTCCAATCGAATGAGCCTTTTTAAAGTTTCTACGACAACACCTTCTATAAAAAACCTTATATGGCCCCGGGGTATAACTTACAACCCTTGCCCTAAAGACTGTGGGAGACTGAACTCAGAAACACAATTTCTATGTAGAAATCAACAACGCTGAACTAAGTGGATATCTCAAAATTTTGATTGGATGTGTTTCGGGAAATGTTGGGCGTCGAAGGGGTGTTAGTCACCTTCCAATCACTTTCGACTATTAAAAAGGGCACAAGCCTCTCCAATTTCCACTGGAATGAGCCCTTTTTGAAGTTTCTACGACAACTTCTTCGATACGAAGTGCCCTGCTCTAAAGGAAAAAATTAATAAATAATACATTGTGCCAACATTGTTCTTATATGCCCCCAGGGCATAACTTAAAACCCTTGCCGAGAGGGTTGTGGGGGAGTGTCCTCCTCTTTACTTAGTCCCCATTTCTTGTCTCGTTCTCGAGTGTCCCCGTTCTTTGCTTAAGCAGCGCGATCGTGCTGCCTATGATTTATACAACTACTTTCTATGTAAACCTTATATCCCCCAGGGCATAACTTACAACCCTTGCACTGAGGGCTCTGAGGTGGTTACCATTCTAAAATACCAGTTTCCCATAAATTACAACTATATTGGACAAAATGAATATCTCAAATGTTTGATCGAATGTATTTTAGGAAATGGAGGGCGCGAGAGGGGCGCTTTTCGCTATCCAATCACTTTCAACTATCGAAAAATGCACAAGCCCTTTCAATTTCCAATGGAATGAGCCCTTTTGAAGTTTCTAAGACAACGCTTTCAATAAAAACTTTATATGCCCCAGGCCATAATTTACAACCCTTGCAATGAGGGCTCTGAGAGGGTTATCATCCTAAAAGACCTAATTTCCAGAAATTTCAAATACGTTGAACAAAATGGATATCTCAAAATTTTAATTCGATGTGTTTGGGAAAATGGTGGGCGTGAGAGGGGTGTTAGTCGCTATCCAATCACTTTCAACTATTAAAAAAGGCAATAGCCCTTTCAATTTCCAATTGAATGAACCCTTTTGAAGTTTCTACGACAACACTTTCAATAGAAACTTTATATGCCCCCAGGGCATAACTTACAACCCTTGCCCAGAGGGCTGTGGGGGAGGGGTTGTCATCCTTAAAGCCTAATTTCCAAAAATTTCAACTACGTTGAATAAAATGGCTGTCTAAAAAATTTGATTGGATGTGTTTGGGGAAAAGGTGGGCGTGAGAGGGGGGTTAGTTGTCCTATAATCACTTTCGACGATTGAAAGGGCACTAGCCCTTTGAATTTCCAATCGAATGAGCCTTTTTTAAAGTTTCTACGACAACACCTTCTATAAAAAACCTTATATGTCCCCAGGGTATATCTTACAACCCTTGCCCTAAGGGCTGTAGGAGATGTCCTCAAAAAAATTATTTCTATTTGGAAATAAACTACGCTGAATAAAATGGCAATCTCAAAATATTGATTGGATGTGTTTCGGGAAATGGTGGGCGTTGAAGGGGTGTTAGTTGCCTTCCAATCACTTTCAACTATTAAAAAGGGCTTGAGCCACTGCAATTTCCAATTGAATGAGCGCTTTTCGAAGTTTCTACAACAACTTCTTCGATACGAAGTGCTCTGCTCTAAAGGAAAAAATTCATAAATAATACATTGTGCCAACATTGTTCTTATATACCCCCTGGGAATAACTTCAAACTCTTACCTTGAGGGTTGTGGGGGAGTGTCCTCCTCTTTACTTAGTCTCCGCTTCTTGTCTCGTTCTCGAGTGTCCCCGTTCTTTACTTAAACAGCGCGATCGCGCTGCCAATGATTTATCCAACAACTTTCTATATAAACCTTATATGCCTCCAGGGCATAACTTAAAACGCTTGCACTGAGGGCTCTGATGGGGTTAGCATCCTAAAAGACCTTATTTCCATAACTTTAGAATACGTTAAAGAAAATGTATATCAAAAACTTTTGAAAGGATGTTTTTTGGAAAATGGTGTACGTGAGAGGGGCGTTAGTCGCTATCCAATCAGTTTCAACTATTAAAAAAAGGCACTAGCCTTTTCAATTTCCAATTGAATGAGCCCTTTTGAAGTTTCTACGACAACGCTTTCAATACATTTTATATGCCCACAGGGCATAACTTATAACCCTTGCCCAGAGGGCTGTGGGGGGAGGGGTTGTCATCCTTGAAGACCTAATTTCCAAAACTTTCAACTACGTTGAATAAACTAGCTATCTAAGAATATTTATTGGATGTGTTCGGAGAAAAGATGGGCGTGAGAGGGGGGGTTAGTTATTCTCAAATCACTTTAGATTATTAAAAAGGGTACTATCCCTTTGAACCTAAAATCAAGCGACCCCCTTATCAAGTTTCTGTGATAAATATTTCAATAAAAACCCTATATGCCCCCAGGGCATAACTTATAATCCTTGCCCTTAGGGTTTTGGGGGGAGTGTCCTCCTCGAAAATATATTTTCTATCTGTAAATCAACAACTCTGAACAAAATGGCTATCTCAAAATTTATATTGGAGGTGTTTGGGGTAATGATGGGCGTGGGGGGGGGCTAGTTGCCCTCCAATCACTTTCGAGTATTAAAAAGGTCACTAGCCCTTTGAATTTCCAATCGAATGAGCTTTTTTTGAAGTTTCTACGGCAACGCCTTCTTTAAAAACCTTATAAGTCCCCCAGGGCATAACTTAAACCCCTGGCCCCGTTGGCTTATGGGGATTGTCCTCCTCACTAACCTAATTTCTCTAGGAAAATCAAGTCTCCTCACCCTAATACCTGTAACACTTGATGTATTAGATAGATGGGAGGAACTGATAGGCGTGGTGGGGTGGGGGCTAGTTGACCTACATTAAATTTCGACGATTAAAAAGGGTACTAGCACTTTGAATTTCCCCTCAATTGGACCTATTTTGAAGTCTCTATGACAACACCTTTTATAAAAACCTTATACGCCCCCAGGGCATAACTTAAAACCCTTGCCCTGAGGGGTGTGGGGGAGTGTCTTCCTCTTTACTTAGTCCCCATTTCTTGTCTCGTTCTCGAGTATCCCCGTTCTTTGCTTAGGCAGCGCGATCGTGCTGCCTATGATTTATACAACAACTTTCTATATAAACCTTATATGCCTCCAGGGCATAACTTACAACCCTTGCACTGAGGGCTCTGAGGGGGTTATCATCCTAAAAGACCTAATTTCCAGAACGTTCAACTACGTTGAACAAAATGGATATCTAAAAATTTTTATTGGATGTGTTTGGGAAAATGGTGGGCGTGAGAGGGGCGTTAGTCGCTATCCAATCAGTTTCAACTATTAAAAAAAGGCACTAGCCTTTTCAATTTCCAATTGAATGAGCCCTTTTGAAGTTTCTACGACAACGCTTTCAATACATTTTATATGCCCACAGGGCATAACTTATAACCCTTGCCCAGAGGGCTGTGGGGGGAGGGGTTGTCATCCTTGAAGACGTAATTTCCAAAACTTTCAACTACGTTGAATAAAATGGCTGTCTAAGAATTTTGATTGGATGTGTTTGGGGAAAAGGTGGGCGTGAGAGGGGGGTTAGTTGCTCTCAAATCACTTTCGACTATTAAAAAGAGTACTAGCCCTTTAAATTTCAAATCGATTGAGCCCTTTTTCAAGTTTCTACGACAAAGATTTCAATAAAAACCTTATATTCCCCCAGGGCATAACTTATAATCCTTGCCCTGAGGGTTTTGGGGGAGTGTCTTCCTCAAAAATATATTTTCTATCTGGAAATCAACTACGCTGAACAAAATGGCTATCTCAAAATTTTTAATGGATGTGTTTGGATGAATGATTGGTGTGGGGGGGGGGCTAGTTGCCCTCCAATTACTTTCGATTATTAAAAAGGGCACTAGCCCTTTGAATTTCCAATCGAATGAGCCTTTTTTGAAGTTTCTATGACAAAGCCTTCTTTAAAAACCTTATACGCCCCCGGGGCGTAATTTAAAAGCCTTTCCCTGAGGGCTGTGGGGGAGTTTCCTCCTCAAAAACATACTTTCTATCTGGACATCAACTACGCTTAACAAAATGGATATCTCAAAATTTTGATTGGATGTGTTTGGGGAAATGATGGGCGTGGTGGGGTGAGGGCTAGTTGCCCTCCAATGACTTTCCACTATTAAAAAGGGCACTATCTCTTTGAATTTCCAATCGAATGAGCCTTTTTTGAAGATTCTACGACAACGCCTTATATAAAAACCTTATTTGTCCCAAGGACACAAGTTAAAACCCTTGCCCTGAGGGTTGTAGGGGAGTGCCCTCCTCAAAAACATATTTTATAACCGGAAATCAGCTACGCTGAACAAAATGGTTATCTCAAAATTTTGATTGGATGTGTTTGGGGAAATGATGGGCTTGGGGGGGCTAGTTGCCCTCCAATCACTTTCGACTATTAAAAAGAGCACTAGAACTCTCAATTTCCAATCGAATGAGCCCCTTTAGAAGTTTCTACGACGACCCCTTCCATATGAAGTGGCCTGCTCTAAAGGAAAAAATAATAAATAGTAAATTGTGCCAACATCGTTCTTATATGCCCTCAGGGCATAACTTAAAACCTTTGCCCCGAGGGTTGTGGGGGAATGTCCTCCTTAAAAACATGTTTTCTAGCTGGAAATCAACTACGCTGAACAAAATGGCTACCTCAAAATTTTGATTCGATGTGTTTGGGGGGGGGGAGGGGAAATGATGGGCGTGGGGGGGGGGCTAGTTGCCCCCAATCACTTTCGACTATTAAAAAGGGCACTAGCCACTCCAATTTCCAATCGAATGAGCTCTTTTCGAAGTTTCTATGACAACTTCGATACGAAGTGCCGGGGTATGGAGAAAAAAAAACCAATTGTGCCCCCACCGTTCTTTACTTAGGCAGCGCTAGCGCGGTGCCTATGAAAAGTGGCACACAGAGTAAAATTAACCTCAACCCCCACCCCCTTGAAAATTTTATATGAATTAGTAACCGACTAATACCACCACCCTGGAAAAAAAATTGTCCACCTACAGCAGTGGCGTAGCGAGAGGCAAGAGGGGACATCATGCCTTGGGCGCTACTCACAAAGGGGTGCCAAATGGCCTACAAAAAAAAATAGCTGGATAATTTTATTTTTATAATAATTAATTTCTGGAAAATATACTTTAAATTTAGTCTACATAATTATATATAGGGGAGATGGTCCCTTTATGAAGAGTTTTTTTTTTCCAAAAGGTCCGTCTTGGTTACATGTTGGTGATAGCAACCTTGAAATATGTTGCAAAAATTTGGGTGAATTTTATAATACAGATTTCAATGTCAATGGAATAGAACTCTGTCGAAATATGTGAATGCAAAATGTTACTCCGCAGTACAAAAGAAATTGAACCTAAAACTCTCAACTACATTTTTTATCTCAAATTTAAAATGTAGCTTGAGGCTATGACTGTATGTATTTTACTTATTTATTTATTAATTTGTGAGTATATTTTACATATAATATTATATGGTTTTCGAAAGAAGGGGGTAGGGGGCTAAAAAGGTATTGTACCCTGTGTGCAAGTTAATTTTGCAACACCACAGGCCTCCAGTCGGTTCTAGCCGTTTACCCCCCCCCAGAAAATGACCCCACAGAACCCCCCCCCCCCCCGAAAATACCCCTCCGTAGAAAATAAGGCTTTCCAAATTTTGAGAATTTTATTTGAGTTGCTTTTTTTTATTTTCTGTAGGGAGAAGGAATTTTGGTACTTTTTTTATTATAGACCACTCAATCAAGTTTATGATGTGTAAAACTCGAGAACAAACCGGTTTCTTCGTTAGTTTCTTTCAGCTTAGCGCGAGACAAGACAAAGTGACAGAATAGATGGGAAATATATAATTTGGGCTATATATTTGCACATCAGGAAGGGGGGTAAAGGATTTGGGCAGTTTGAAGTCAGAAAACAATTCTTACTTCATAATATGCAGAATACTTTACCTAGTAGTCTACATTTTGCATGGAGACCCACCATAATTTACCCCCCCCCCCCTAATGTGCAAATATATAGCCCAAATTTGTTTCTTAAATAACGAAGAAATTAGTGAAGAGACCGGGTTGTCCTCCAATTTTACACAGCATAAACTTCAGTGAGTGGCGTATAATACACAAGTACCTGAATTTTTCATGGAGAGAGAGAGCCGGATTTCCCGGCAATATTTAAAAACGATCAGAAGATAAATAAAACAAATATGTTTTTTCAACTGAAAGTAAAGAGCAACATCAAAACTTAAAACCAACAGAAATATGAAAGGAGTTGCCCCTTCCACAAGACCTTCCTCTTTATGCTAAAGTGTTAACTTTTTGTCCTAATTCTTTAAGAACGATTCCTGACACACAATGGCCGTTTAATTAGAACAATAAGCTTTGTTCTAAAATTCCATAAAAAAAACTTTAGCGTAAAGAGCGATGTCTTGAGAAGGAGGCAACCCCCTTTCATATACGTGATAATTTATGTTCTTCAAATTAAAAACTATGGAGTCAAATAGAAAAAAAATATATATAATATTTTTTTCTATAAAAAAGACTATGTCAGTAAAAAATGAACAGAAATTAATTTCAAAAAACTATTTCGACAAAAAAAGTTTTTCAAAGAATAGTAAAGAGTCTCATTAAGACAAAAATAAGTAGAAATAAATTCAAATAATTTTCCAAGTGTAAAACTACCACAGATCACCATCAGTAAATGAATTAAATCCAAAATGAACAGAAATTACCATAAATAACCGATTCAAACTTAAAACAAGCTAAAACTAACATGAGTAGGGCAGAAAACCCCCACGCCTCCTTAAGACCAGAACATAATTTACACTTTACTGAAAACAAAATACTTTTAAATGTTTTCCCTTATTTGACTTTAGCAAATAAAGAAGTATTAAGACTATAAGGAATAAATATCAGAATACATATAACAAACTGAAAATACATGGTTATTTGTTTTTTTTGTAAAGTGCAAATTATGTTCTGGTCTTGAGAAGACATGGGGGGTACCAGCCCTACTCCTTCGAACTTTTCTTGTTTTGAGTTTAACGAAGCTATCTATTGTAATTTCTGTTTGTTTTGGGTTTCATTTATTTATAAATAATGATTTGTGGTAGTTTTACACTTGGAAGAGAAGAAAAACAAACTCGTAGAATTTGACAACACTTTCGTCCATAAAATCTTGAACAGTAAGAATTTGTTGGTTCCCAAAGCTAACTATCCTTTCAAAGGAAAGCTAAACCTTCTCAAACTTTTTGGTGCCATATGTTTTTAGCTTGATTTTATGATAGTTTTCCTACATTTTTTTTCTTCTTCAATTTGGAGCCCACTAGCCTACTGCCAAAAATTGCAGAAATTCATATGGAAGTCTTTTCAAAAAAAATTGATTTGTGGGTTTTTTTCTAGGTTTGTAAGATATTTTTGGTGTGTAAATTCCTCTTTTTCCTGTCCCTTAGCACTTTTCAATGAAAAAAAAAAAAAAAACTCAAATAAAAATCTCAAATCTGGACAGCCTTATTTTCCATGAGGGGGGGGGGGAGATTTCCGGGGGGAATTTCCGTGGGAGGAATTTTCTGGAAGGGGGGGGGGAGACTCCGGCCACCCTCCAGCCATACCACCTAGGACGCTTTTCCTGTTCCATTAGAACAGCTCTGTCTATTGAGTAGGATCAACATTAAGATAAAAATCCTAGTTGTGATTGTTTTACAATTTAAAAAGTTTATCCATGGTAGCAGAGTAGAACTTTTTTTTATCTACTGCAAAAGCATCTGTTCAAGACACAATGTGGAAAATAATTTAATTAAAGAAAATATACTTAAATAACTTCAATTACATTAAGTGGAATTTAAGTAATACTAAATAATGATTACCCATCAAATCCTGTTAGGTATTGGTTGTCGAATTTAACTACCCTTAGACTGACTTGATACCCAAAAGAGTTTCTGGTTAACCAAAGCTATCACTTTAGCAATGGATGCTCTCTCCTGCCCAATAAAGTTTGGCCAGTTGGTAAAACAATGGGTTGCTTGTCCATAAAACAGTGCCATAAAAGGGCTGTTTTCTAATTTATTTTACAAAAATATCAGATAAAACATTTAGTAAAAATTACAAGCAAGTTAGTAAATCCCCCAAAGTCCAAGATTAGACAAAATAAAATGAAATAATCATTAAAAACAAAAGCAACAATACCTGAATACTAAATGAATGACCTGAGGCTGATGGCGCAGCATCACTGGTTTCAGTGGGAATGCTTGATTTAGATTCTGCAGGCTTGGTCTTCTTCTTTTTCTTGCTACAAAATAAATATTACTATTTATACAAGTATAGACAGGGTGATGACAAGGCTGAAAACATCCAGGGGCAGGATTTGAGAGGGGTGGGGCACATTATTTTGAAAATATCTTTTTTTTTGGTATTTTCATTGAGAAGACCCCCCCCCCCATAAGTTTTTAATAATATCTTTTTTATATCTTCATTTTAAAAAATTTAACCCCCCTCCCTACGTTTTCACGAATTGGCACCCCCTTGAAAACATCAATGAAAACTTGATTTATGCATTTCAAATCCTATTCCAAAAGGAAATTAGAACCACCAGAATTTTTTTTGAGTCCAACTGATCAAAGTTTGTTGCAAGCATCAACTTTAAACTTTTTTTGAAGCATAAAGGGAATAGAATATAAATTGTAAAAAAATTTCTGAACATATAAGACAAAAACAAGAAAAATTACATACAACTCTTGGCCTAAAAGGTTCCATAACTAATGAATACAAACACAAGCAAAAGGCTTATGAAAAAGAACAATAATACAAAATGAGAAGTAAAGATATATCTTTATGTATGTATGTAGCCTATGTATAAATTTATTGCCCATCATAAATGTAAAATACAACACTGATGAAGTATAAAGAAAGAAAATAAAAAAAAAACAAATAAATTCTGACAAATACAAACAGAACCAAAACAGAGGAACAGACAAGAAAAAAAAATTACAAATAGGGGCAATTATATGTAAGAACAAACCTATTATCAAAGACAGACAATTTCAGAGGTGCTTTCACCAATAATCTGCCTCCGATATCTCTCATTTCTTTTTTGTACCACGGACACTGCACTTACAACTCCATACCGTAAGGATAATGAGCTGTTATTAGTCCAGAGAGGCAGCCTTAGCAAATATTTTGCATACTTGTAGAAACACTTCCATATATCCCTAATATCTGAAGCAGTAAGAAGAGACCAAAATGGTGCAAGGGCAAGTAGATGCAGAACAGCAAATGCATTATAAACGCTAGCTAAGATACCATGGGCGTAGGGAGGGGGGGGCAGCTCCCCCCCCCCCTAGACCTTCAAATTTAAATTAGATATGGCTGAAAAGGCAGATGGTTTGGAAAAAGCAGTTGATAAAACTCCATCACACTATCGACTGCCCCTCCCCCCCCCCTAGACAATATGCTGCCTAATGCTGCCTACACCCATGTAAGATACTGTGGTTAAATTTAAACTTTAACGCAACTAGTAAACCATGCGTATTCCTAGCTTTTCTGGCAAAAAATCTTTCAAAAGTTGCCGCATGGCACAAAGATTTGACCCAATTGGTACACCAAGATATGTCAGCGTATCTTGTGCTTTAATAACATGTTCACCTAACTGAACATTTGTTGGGCAATCTGAATGGTGATTGAACACCAGGAACTCAGTCTTACTCTCATTAAATCAAAGACCAATACGTTTATACTCCCTATCGGGAATTCGAAAATTTTCCTCAATTCCAAAGGCTGTTCTACTAATATCAAGGATGTCATCAGCATAGTTAGCTAGCGAAATATCAATACCATTAAATATACATGTGGTTAGAACTTTCTGTTGTGGCACAACGGCAGTATTATAAAACAGGGGGAGAGAGAGAAGTAACAGTACCCTGTCTAATGCCCCTTTTTACTGAATCGAAGGAGTGAGTTCTAGCGTACTAGGTGAGATGGTAACCATAACTTTGGCATTTAGCTTTTTATACATATCACGTATCGATTTGATGACAGAAATATTGACTCCACGCTTATAAGCAGTCAAGAAGATATGTGGATGTATACCTGTGTCGAAAGCTCTAGATACGTCTAACCCGGGAAAATATACTACCTCATTATTTTCATGAGCATGTAGAAGTAAATTAGTAATCAAATGGTGAGCATGGTCACGGCCTAGTCCTTTCTTGAAGCCAAATTGGTTATCTGGTGCATAACACTTAACAGATATCTCGTCAATAATTAGTAACTCAAAAACTTTGCATAAAACAGGTGACACCGTAATTGGTCTAAAAGAAGAACATTGGTCCTTGGGCTTTCCCCTCTTTAATACCGGGGTTATTACACCAGTACTAAAATAATCAGGAACTATAACACAACAGAATATCATCTGAAAGAGTAAGGTCAGATGCTCAATCAGGAGAGGGGACCCACATCTTAGATGCTGTGCACAGAGACCATCAACACCATGAGAAGTTTTCTTTTTTAGCTTAGAAATGCACTCAGTAACTGCAGATCGAGTAACAATAAAACTTATCTCATCAGTTGATTGGCCTAAGCAAGCATCAAGCTCCCTTACATATTGGTTTGACAATGATGGATCAGGCTCGGAAAATTCACTTTTAAAGTAACCATATCACTGGTCACTGTTAATTTTGAAAGCATTATAGGCTTTTGAATTATCTCTTTTGAGCAGTTTCCATACAAAATTAGGTTCACTTGTGGCTTTACTTGATAGTTCAGCTACTGATTTAGCCTGGTGTTGCCTAAGTACTTTCATGAAATGTTGCTTTGTTTTCAAACGAATTTCATTTATCAATCCTTGCCGTGGCATACCACACTCCTTCCAGACATGAAACCAGAATTTCGATTTAGCACAAGAATCAACAAGGTTTACCTGAAAACCATGCTTCTCAGTTCCAAGACGTACTCTTTGTATGGGTAAACTAGCACGCTCAGCAGAGCATAGAGCATTTATACTATTTTACTCATTTTTTTTTGGGATAGAAAAAGTTTAAATTCTTAAACTGGGTATGGACAGAAAAGAAAAGAGAATCACAAATCCTCTTGCCATAGTCTCACAAAGATAAGCCTGTAACAACATGCCATTAATTAGGTTACCATTATACTTCTAGTCTAATTAATGGTAAAACTGAAAGCTCCAAATTTAAACCTGCTACTAACCAAATACAGACAATTATAGGATTTAATACTGCATGAGTGACCCAATCTAAAAAAAATTATATTTTATCAATTCATTGGTCATTCAATTGAGGGAAATGGCCCATTCAAATAGAAATTGCAAGCTCATTTGCCCTTTTTAAGAGCCCAAAAGATGTTAGTGAGCACCCATTCCCCTATCAATCTTTGGGACCCATTGTGACTGAACAGGGTATTGGGTCAAAATTTTATCAGCAACTTTAATTGGAAAGCTAAAAAAGAGTGTCCAAGGGTATCTCTTGTGCAGGTCTATGGGAATGACCCAAGGCTATAAAAAATGCTCAGTTTATATAGATGAATTCAGGAATAAACTTTCATTATTGAACTCAGGACCTTACACATATTTTTTTATCATGAGTTTTTTAGCCTAGGTACCTTCACTCAAATGAACAAATCATAAAAAGGCTACAGCCCTAATCTAGGCCCAAAGCTCATAAACTTCAGGAGAAAGGTGAATACATTGTAAAGTGTTTAAATAAAAACTATGAACAATGTAGTCATTCATGATTGAAGGTCACATATGCAGTCAGCATCATCAGCAGTTTTACTACTGATGACAGTTGCTACATATGTGACCAAAATATCTGGTATTTTAATGAATTTCTATCACTGTTTGTGAAACACTGTTTATTAAAAGGATTTTATCCCTATTTGAACTTTTATTTATCATCATGGAAAGGCAGTGTGGTCTCCAAAATTATCTACATACAGAGCAAGCAATCAGATTGCTGTAGGTTGCAGTTTTAGAATGTACCCACATAGATCGGGATTTACGAAACATATGTATACTGATTATAGTCTAATTTGTCATTAATTGGCACAATTTGATTGGTCTTTTATTGAATGTATGCATGTAGAAGAGTCATGGTCAACTATGAAAAGAATATAATTGGGAGCTATTGAAAATCACTCTTCTATTAATTGGAAAAGGAAACAAAAAACCCTCCCATATATACCAACTGCAAAATCT
This sequence comes from Artemia sp. Qi Xiang Cuo, assembly GCF_049724085.1. Taxonomy (NCBI): domain Eukaryota; kingdom Metazoa; phylum Arthropoda; class Branchiopoda; order Anostraca; family Artemiidae; genus Artemia; species Artemia sp. Qi Xiang Cuo. The sequence continues at coordinate 52,726,767 of NC_142801.1, read as the reverse complement.
TACTTGAAAAACAACCAAAAGATATGAGGAATCAATAGCAGCCACAACAAAAACTAACCCAAAGAAATTCTGGTGGTACACATCATGTGGTAACCCTGGCAGGCATTCCATTACAAGACTTCTACTAGATGGCACACAAATTTGTGACCCAGGGGCAATTGCCAATACATTAAATAAGCAGTTAATCTTGGTATTTACCATCCCTGATAATACTCCATTTCCATATCCCCCAAGGTATGAAATTTTAAATGGCATGGCACCCATTAATATAACCAAAAGTGATGTAGATACCCAATTGAAGAAGATTAACCCAATTAAATCTACAGGACTGGATGTAGTACACCCCCCCCCCCTAGCTGCTTCATAAAGACATGTGCAGTGTTGTTGCATCCTCTCACTCTACTTTCCAAAAGTCCCTTAGTACTAAATATATTCCACAAAATTGGAAGGATGCTGAAATCACGCCTGTACACAAAGGGGACAATAGAAATGAAGTTAACAATTATCAACCAATTAGTCTTACCTCAGCAATTGGAAAACTACTTGAAGGTATAGTCAATTCAGCCATTATGGTTCATTTAAATACCAATAATCTACTATCACCTAATCAACATGGATTTGTCCCAATCAATCAGTTAACACTAATCTTACTAACACATACAAGCATGTCTCAAAACTTATAAATGAGAAATCTTTTGTTAACATGTTATTACTAGATATACCCAAAGTATTTGATCAAGTTAGTCACAGGAGACTAAACTGTACACTATGTGCAATGGGCATCCATGAAAATGTTGTCAACTGGATAATGCAATTTCTTACAAATAGAAAGCAGGGGGTAAGGGTATTTAGAGACAATGGATCAATTTTCTTCTCAGAATCAACAGATGTAAAAAGTGGAGTACCCCAAGGAACAGTATGCATTCTCAAAGTGTGCAAAATCCTGGCAGCTTGAGTTTAATATCCAGAAATGCAGTTGTTCATTTTAGAGCAAATAACCCTCTGTGTCAGTATATTATGGAATCTAGTGATGGTTCAAAACAGCCACTTATATGCAGTCATGGTGAAAAAAAATCTGAGAGTCTTGGTTGATGATAGGCTTAAGTATAATTTCCACACACAATCTGTAGTAACCAGTGCTAACCAAACCCTTGGCTTAATAAAAATAATATTTTGCAGCAGATCTCCAGCTGTGATCACCAAGCTCTTAAAGGCCCTAATAAGACCAAAATTAGAATTTGGGATGTATATTGCTACTCCAGTCAATAAGGGTGATATATCAAATCTGGAATAAGTGCAGCAACATGCAACTAAATGCATAAAGGGACTTCAACATCTTCCATATCCTACTCAATTACACAAGCTGGAACTACCATCTCTCATATATAGGCATAGGTGAGGAGATGTATTAATGACATACAAGTTAGTATGCATCCAGAGTGTGATCCCCAACTTGTTCCATATAGTCAGTTTGCCAAATAGTAGAGGCCACCCCTTGAAGCTCTATTGAAAACATGCAAACACCAGGCTGCAAAACAAATTCTTTTCTAACCATGCAGTCAGACTCTGGAACTCCCTTACCCAGAATGCTATTGTCTCCCAGTGTTGAAGCCTTAAAGCCTGCAGTTGACAAAGACTGGTGCAAGAAACCTTGGCTAGCAGTATGGGATGTACCTAACAAGTTGAGTTATCATCATCAGTGACCAGCATTCATAGGACTTGTCCTTATTGCTGGCAAGTATGATATAAGTTAATAGGACAAGGTAAATGATAGCCAGTCAGTAACAGGAGAAAAACATAAGATCAGGATTTCAGCTATTAAAGAAAACAGTGTCCAAGAAGTGGCATCTACCATTGGATATAACTAAAGTCTATCTTACCTTAAACTGCATTGTCCAGCAAAATAAGGAAAAAATCCTGTAGAGTTGCTGGTCAGTGATGATGGGGAGCCATTGGTTTGGCAGTGTCCCACTCTGTTTTCCATGTTTGTTGGACTAATTCTTATCAATAGCAATCTTGGATGCATCAACAGAGGAAGTGGTAACAGTTGCATTGGGAAGACTGTTCCAGGGAGCGACCACTCTATTGGAGAAATAGTGGTTGTGGAGTCTGCTGTGAGCTTTCTTCTGAAGTATCTTCTTATAATGGCCTTTTGTTCAAGATGTTTTATCAAATTGGAAAGACTTCTGAGAAGAGGAATAAGTCTTCAGTAGCCTGTAAGCCATGGAGCCATTACCCCTCTGTTTGTCTGTAGATGAGTGCTTGGAGATGTAGTTTGTTATGCGAGATGGATAGTCAAGGTTCTTGCATCCGTCAACAGCTTTGGTTGCGGACCTTTGAACAGACTCTATTTTATGTTGGTCACCCTTATTCAGGGGCATGGCAACATACATCACAAATTCTAGCAATGGTCGCACAAGACCATTGTACAGCTTCATCATGACTTTGGATGATCTGCTATGAACTGTAAGCTTATCTTGTTTTCACTAGTTTAGATTGTTGTTGAGCTGGACAATTGAAACTCCCAAAATTAGTTTCAAGGGAAGTGTTTTCAAACACTCACTTCTATCCCTCCATGACACTGACTTTGCATGAACTGGCTTTTTCAGAAATGAATTTACAGCCTAAATAAGGATCTGAGAAGGTGCTTCTGATCACATATACCTACTCCTTCTTTAACTCTGAAGCAGCCAATTCTGTGATGAAGGGTGGGGGGCTGAAGTTATATTGGCAGCTCACAAAACCTTACATTGCCAGCATGTTCTATCATACCTATGAAACCTTAATTAATAAGTAATCACCAAAAATCATGAATCATCAATAAGCTTCAGCATTAGTCAATCTCCTTGGATTAGAGCAAAATCTTTCCAAGACATTATGGATAATTGCTTCTTGTTTGACTTTTATTCTGTCATTCCAGCTCTTTATTTCCACCTTTTTCAACCATCTACCTTTTATTGACTGTTTTTTTAACCATCTAACTTTTTTCAACTGCTTTTTTAACCATATCTAATGTAAATTTGAAGTTCTAGGGGGGGGCAGCTGCCGCCCTGTAAGGTATGCAGCATTATAAGATTCCTTTTGGCAAAAAATCACTCAGTAGTCATTATTTGTTGTGATTTGTGCAAAGTTTATGGTCCTAGCATTATGAGTGAAGACACTCTCTGTGAATAGGTAAGTTTTTTTTAATGGATAGACAAACATGCACAATGAAGACAGGAGTAGTACATCTTCTCTTGTCAGTGATGACCTGGTGAAAAAAATTGATGAAAAAAGTTGACATTTTTAAAATTTCTTTAGCCTCTAGTGACTTTCATCTGTTTGTATACATGAAACAATGGCTTGCATCTCAATGCTTTGAAACGTTAAAGAGCATCAAAATGCCATGACATGTCAGCTAAATTCCCAGGGGGTATATTTTTATGGAGAAAAAATTTCAAAAGCTGTTAAATGACATGATAATTGCTTGAATTTGTTTGGGGATTATGTAGAAAAATAGAGAAATGATGTAGTTTTAAAATGTATATAGGCTAATAATATTTTTGTATCTCAAGTGTTGGAATTTTTATTTCCAAATAGAGGTGGTTTTCTGGATGACCCTTGTGAGTGGAGGCAAGTACTTCAAAATACATTCCCAGGACAAACTTTAGCCTTTAGACCCATCCCTAAGAGTTTCATTTTCCTAACCTAACCCCTTTCCAAGATAGCCAAAAGTAGCCTAGCTGAAGTAGAATTTTACTAAATTTTACCCCACCCCTATATATACCAAGGGTATATAGGCTATTTGCAAATTGGGAGGTGGGGTAAAGTTTAAACTTGCCTCTCATTTGCATCAGCAATAAAATTTATACGCCCACCCCTCTAATGTGCAAATATATGGCCTGAATTGGTATGCATAAGGGTGGGGGTAAAATTCATTTACAGCAAAAGTGATTATTATATTTGGAAAGAGCATATGAACAGCAAAATATTTACCTTTAATTGAATTGATTAAATAACATAGCTATTTAAAACAATCAGCCTGTACTTCATAACATAGCATCATGTCATTGTGAGAGAATGAGAATAATAAGGATAGGCCAACATAGGCTGTTATTAAAAAAAAATTGAAGAAATACTGAAAGTTTGATTTCATAGAAACTTTGCACATATATACAAAGTAAAAATTATAATACAGAAGTGTTTCCTGCAGAAGTTTGCATAGGCTATATCCCTAGACTATCTGGTCCTATTACAGAGGAGTCATTGTATTGACCATTATATGGAAGATACTATTGAATAGGGAATAGAATGGTAGGCCTATATGATCTTTGGTAAAATTCTACCATAGTTACTTTTGGCTATCTTGGAAAGGGGTTAGGTTAGGAAAATGAAACTTTCAGGGATGGGTCTACAGACTAAAGTATTTCCTGGGAAGGTATTTTGGAGCATTTATCTCCATTCCTTCTCCCTCTAGAGGGTCTTGACCTTTGATGACCTTTAAAAATCTGTGTGTTATAAAAGCGAAACCCTGCAAAATAGATCTTCTGCTTAAACGAAGTACAACACAATTGTTTTTAGCTCTCACAACATTGCTCAATCCCGATTTATAAGGTTTTAAAGATATGCAAATACATTTCCTAAATTTTGAAAATAAACTATTGATATGTCTTAAAATTATGCTCAAATAACTGAAATTGCATTTTCAGAGCTAAAGCCAGAGAAAAATAAACTGATAACTGAAAATTAAGGTAAAATGTTGTTTTGTCAAAATTTCAATGGGTATAGACCTGTCATGTAGGCAAATTTCATGACCCTTTAGAGGGAGAAGGAGTGGAGGTAGGTACTTCAAAATACCTTCCCGGGACATACTTTAGCCTGTAGACCCACCCCTGAAAGTCTCATTGTCCTAACCTAACCCCTTCCCGAGATAGCCAAAAGTAGCTAAAGTAGAATTTTACCTGATCTTTTGTTATTAGACTATACTATTTTTTCTCAGGGTAAATAGGCTATGCACAAAGTAGCTTAACAACTTGCCTAAATCTGGATGTTATAGCGTAGATGATTTGTCAACTACTATTGATGAAGAAGGCAAAAACAGGATGTGTTATTGCTAATAATCCTCATTATTTTCTTCGCTGAGGGGTAAAGATCAATTTAAGCCAGCCTAGCCTACCCATTCAAGATGTAACAGGCCTGAATTATCAATAGTAATCTAACTGCCTCAATATTTTACCTCTCGGTACTTTTTGGCACGGATTCCGTCAAACCATTCTCCAGACTAGTATCATTAACATTACTATTTGTCATCTCTTTTGTCACTTCAGTCTATTAAAAGGTAAATTTGAGTTTATAGGACCTATTTATTTACATTTGATGATGATAGTAGTGAAATCTAGAAATGAGTAGAATTATCTGTGATTAAAATTTGTGCAATCAGGATATTAAAATGTCAGCACCTAAAAAGAGATGGAAAATTTTAGCTGATGCTTTGCTGACTAGATCAATAACTTCAGAATCAGAGGAGGAAGTTTCAGTTAGGCGATTCCGATCATTTGATTTGTTTCCCGTCCAATCTAAGATTTTAGATGGTGATGTTACATGGCATTATTTTCTGTTAGGTAGCACTGTCTTAAAGATACGAGAAGTTGACAAAACCGTCACTAAAGAAGATCTTGCCGGCTTTAACAACTCAGGGAACGTTTGTATTTGGCCATCTGAAGAAATCTTAACCTATGTCTGCTTGAACAATGAACAATTATTTGAACGAAAAACGATTATTGAAGTTGGCGGAGGTATGACATGTTTTGCAGCACTGGCTGTAGCTGTGAAAAGTTTTCCTAAATATGTTTTGTGTACTGATGGAAACGAAAGATCCGTCCAAAACGTGGACAATATTATCAAAGCTAATAATTTTCCCACACAAAAAATTGCCACCACTACTTTTGACTGGACTGACATAGAAAAAGTAGAAGGCCTTCGTAATCAGTTTGATATTCTTTTAAGTGCTGATTGTTTATTTTTTGAAGAAAGCAGAAAGGCCTTAGTTAAAGCAGTATGGACAATACTAAAAGACGGAGGATTAGCATTTATTGTTGCTCCAGCTCGTGGAGGTAGTCTTGACAAGTTTATTTCAATGTGCCAAACGTATAATTTTATTATTCATCGGGTTGAAACTTATGATTCAATTATTGCAAATTGTCATGAAAAATTGTGTTTGGAGAACATGTCCTACAATCCAGACTTACATTATCCAATACTTGTGAAGCTTTCCAAACCAATCCAAAAATGAATCTCCATTCCCATCCAATGTGTGACTTAAATGTGCCTACATGTTTCAAAATCTAATGTTCCAAAGTATATGTGCTGTTGTCCTGTGATTGTCTTTAAATGTACTCGTTTTGTCCAAAGCGCAAACGAAAATACTCTTTTCTTTTCTTGATATTTACCATTTGCCGTTGTTTTTATTGAGCCTCATGTCATGGGACATATCAGACTGTATGAATACCTAAGCGTAAGGACCGTCCAATTTTCACATATTAACTCACTCTTAGCGTAGTCCAAAATAATATATTTAATGTCAATCGGTTTCATAGAATCTCATATCGAAATCTTATGCACTGCAAAATTTTTAAGTTTCACTAAAAATTGAAGCTATTGTTTTTTAACTTTTTGTCCAGGTTTATAGCCTTCTAAAAATCGTTTGTGCTTTCAGTTGTGTCAAACCTTGATTTTGATACCATTACGCCATTCCATTTTCGACCTACGATCTTTGCCTACACGGGTGTTTCAGTGTGTTTTTTCCTTTCCTTTGTCCTGACATTTACTTAGATTTTAAACTTGTATTGGTTTTCGCCCTTTAATAAAATGTTCCCGAGCATTACACTATGGTTACACTACTTTAGAATTTCCCATGCATGCTTGCAGGATCTGTTGTCAATGAAATCAGTAGGAAATTAGCATTTCAATCTACACCTTCCTATACTTTTTTAATAGATGATAGAATTAAGTAAGAAAATAATAAGTTTATAGCTTGTATCAAAATCACAAAATAACCCTCAATTAAATAAAATGAATTTGAGCTTCAGTATAGCAACATTTTGGATCATAAGGAAAATAATTTAACTCCTTTTGCTAAATAATAATGCTAAAGCTGTATTTTAACTCCTTTTGAACGGAGTGTCAGGAGGAATGTTTTACTGTGTTAATATAAAAAAAAAATTTTACACCAAGCAAATAATTCCTAAAAACAGCTGTCTAAAATAAAAAGAACTAAAATAAAACAAACAAAAGAGAGTACATCAATCATGAGGCTTTATTTTATTTAATTCTTAAGAATATTTTCTCTAAAAATCCCAAGGAAATCTTATTTGTTTACGACCCTTTGATGAATTAGAATACATTGGGAACAAATTCCTTGTAGATGGTCAAGAAAACTAAAACAGAAGATATAGTAATATTTTGTCAAGCTACCAGTGCGCTACTTATCCCCTTATAAAATGTAAAACAACATGATTTAACTTTTCATTATCAGATTTTGTCCCAAACATGATACCATACTATTTTAGCTGTTTTTGCAAGTAACCTGAAACCACATACGTAAGCCAGAATATTTTTGGTTCATTTCCACCCTCCTGTTTCAGGTCACTGTCAAATTATTATTCTCTGGCAATTGGTGAATTTACTAATGTAGACAGCATAATCTGTCTTGCAAAAGAAGACATGTTTAAAGTAGTTCCGGCTTCAGAGTTATGAACTCTGATAATATGAAAAACAACTATTAATGTATTGGAAGGATATTATTGGTAAAATGGTAAAACAAAGCCAAATTTCAGATTGAATGGTCCAAAAGCCAGACGGGTATCAAATTCGAAGCACCGAAATTATCAGTCACTTCACCCCCCCCCCCCCGGTTAGATTTTTTCGCCCCACGCAGGTTTTGAGAAATCTTTTTGAGGGAGGTATTTTCATTGAAAAATGCCTTTTCTTTATGTTTTCATTGAAAGACCAGGAAATAAACGACAAATTGCCGTCCTTCCGCTAGCTAGATACTTAAAAATACATTTTGCCGCCCCCACTAAACATTCATAGATCGACGCCAGTGCATTTCACTATCAGAAAATAAGTAAATTTTGATCCTTTCCCCTATTTCTAATCGTAATTAAAGATTCAAGTGATATAAATATATCAAGCCAAAAAAAAATAAAATGATATTTTGCATCGCGCAAGAACACAAGAGGAAAACGTAAATGCGTGTGGATAAAAAAGACAATAACCAAAGAGTATGCGAAACTGATAAGACGGGAATTTTCGGCATTTTAAAATTGGTTGAACACGAACTGAAAACTATTAGAATCACTGAGAGTGCGGCGTTGCCCAGCGGAACTAGAAAACAGGCTTAATTGGATTTATTAGAACCCTGATTTAAAGCTCAAGATCTAAGTTTATTTGGATCCAAGCAAAAATATTCTGAAAGCAGGTAACATTATTTTTATGATTATTTTTTTGTGATTATAAATTAAAGCTATTATTTTATTTTGAGAGCAGTATAAAGAAAAAACATAAATTAATACATGTAGTATCTTTAGCTAGGTTTTAATTACTAACTTTACGGGTATGATTTTATCGGACAATACTAGATAAGTTATCTTACCAATAGCTAGATTTCTTATCAATATCCGATACAGTATGCCTATAAATTTAAAAATCGAAGACAAAATTTAGCAAGAGCAACGCTTGATGTTTCTCAATTCAAATCTTAGATCGTGTCCAAATGTATGTTTGTTTTGGGAAGTAGGAGAAACTCACATTTTTTAAGGCTGGAAAACGAATATGGCCTTATGATAGCTAAACTGGGTACTTTATTCAAGTAGCGCAATAAACTTCGATCTAATGAACATTATAACAGCTTTTCGAGGCAAAATTAAAGTTTATAGGTTAAATTCTATAAATTTCTTATTTACATCCCTCATTCCTAAAACACAAATTTCAGTTAACTTAACGATGAACAACGTCTAAGAACTTGTTATCTGAGTAGCAATATTTCTGAACGTTTCTGTAACATTCGAACCTTCAAATGCATCAATAAAACTAACTCCAGACTCGAGAGCTTGTGTAAGTTGAGGGTCGATAGGAATGCATCCCAAAAATGGAACTTTGGCGTGAACTGCCAGAGCTTCACCTCCTCCCTTCGAGAAAATATTCGTACATTCCTGAAAGAAAAGGCAATTCAGTCCATGGCTTTAAAAAATCTCTATCTTTATCAGCATACAAAAAAACACCTAAATATCACGTATACAGTAGGTTTATGCACAAAGACCATAATACGGAAGCAAAAATAGACATTCCCATACTTCTGTGTTTTTATTATTTTTCAAAGTTGGCATTAGCCTAAAAAGACTAATTCAGCACCTTCAGTGGACTGGAATCATTTAACAGAATAGTAATTCAATTCAGTATAAATAGCACCTTTATTAAATGCGGATTATGCAGTCATATGTAAAGTAGCTGAGTATATAACTAAAGGAGTAGTTTTTACCAGGTCTAGAGTACGAGTAAATAGCTTTAACCTTGCGTTGTAGTCAGGATTCTCTATGTAAGAAGACTAGGGTGGTCCTTATTTTTCAAAGTTGGATTTCTTCAGCAGGCACCCCCTAATCTTGTTTTTATTGTTAAAATACCAAAGAATCCCAAAAAAGAACCTAATATATTGACATTAAGAGGTCCCTACCAGAGGTTAAAATTTTTGGTTACTGCATGCTCATTGCTCAATGCTGCATGTCTTGCACAGTTTCCAACAGTTTCCAACAGTCAACACTACACTATAGTACAGCTTGGTAGCTTTCTGAACTGCTGGACTTATTTACTTATTTATCTGCAGGCTTCCCACAATGCATTTCAACACAGGACGCCATTTTTGTTGTATGCAATGTGAGTGAAAATGCAAATTTCAGTTTTTTTTAGTTTTATGAACTGCAATATATTAATTATGCTTCACACTGATATAGGTAACTTTATTAATCCGATACTTTGTTAAAGATACACTGACACAGCAATGAGTGACAGCATGGACTGCATGGTCTTTACAGGTGATAGTAATGATGCAATATTAAAACCAACTACAAGAAGTGAAACAGACTTATGGCTCATCGGGCAATCATCAGACACTGATTTCAACAAAACTACCGACGAAAAAGGAGGTCATGGCGCTATTCTATCACTACAAGCAAGTGACAAACAAGACAGTCCGTGAAGCTGAATATTCCACAGCCAATGACGTTCTTGCAGTATGGGCAAAGGCACACATTCCAACAAGGCTCAAGAAACATTTGGTAAACAAAATTCAGTGTCTCTTTAAGGAGTGTGACAACCTGAAAAGAAATAACGAAACCAAAGCTAAGCATTCTGAAACATTGAAAAAGAAGGAAGAAGAGTGGAAAGTGGGCCTCGACGTTTTGTTTGACATTGCCCACGCCAACGCAATGGAGATGATATGTATTCAAGAAGACCGTGAGTTTCTGTTAGCGCAGCGGGAACCAGGAGGCAGTGGAAAGATGGGCCGTGTCGAAAAGTTTTTATAAATAAAAAGAGCATCATCTCTTAAAAGGAAAGAGTACTATGACATAAGAATTGAGAAGGATACGCAATAAAAAACAACAAGAGAAAAGATAGTGACACTGGAATCATCATCTGACAGCGACACTGACAGCAAAAAAGGGCAAGAAATTAAAGACCCTGAAACAGAAGATATGAAACTGTCAACCTCAGCAAAACGTCAAAAAAGAGGACGAGTATACATATTGAATGATAAAATGTCAGCTTGTCTGGATGTGGCTAAAGTTAGTGTCAGAAGTGCTGTATTACCTCTTGTTCCGACTCTGCAACCCCATGGTCATGATCCTGCTGAATACAATGTCAATTGCTCTTCAATTTGCAGAGACAGGATGAAGCGGCGCCAGGTAATAGCCGAAAATCTACAGCAGGAGTTTAAACCATCAGTTCCTCTAACTATTAACTGGGATGGAAAACTCCTAGAAGATATCTGCAGCAGACAGATTGTCGATCGCCTTCCAATTTTGGTCTCCGGAGCAGGTGTAGATCAGCTTCTTGGTGTTCCAAAGCTAGCCTCAAGGAACTGGCCAAGCTTCTGCGGCAGCAGGTTTTGAAGCAGCTGCGGCTTGGAACATTACAGATAATGTAAAGTGCATGTGTTTTGACACCACATCTGTCAATTCCAGTCCAAGAAATGGTGCTTGTATCCTTTTGGAACAAAAACTTGACAAGGACATGCTTTGGTTTGCTTGTCGACATCATATCTTAGAAATAGTCTTACAAGCAGTGGTTCTTGATTGCCTTGGTCCTAGCAAAGGCCCAGAGATAACAATTTTCAACCGGTTTAAGACCACCTGGCAGTTTATTAACAGAGCAGACTTTCAGACAGCTTCATCAGATGAGTGTGTGTTTACAGCTGTTTCACATGTAATCACAGATATCATAGCATTTGCTGAGATGCAGACACTACTGTATCAACCCCGTGATGATTACCGTGAGCTTTTGGACTTGACAGTCATATTCCTCGGTGGCAAGCCCTCTAAGGGAATCTCGTTCAGAGCTCCAGCTGGGCTGCATCAAGCAAGGTGGATGGCAAAGGCCATCTATGCAGTAAAGATCTGGATGTTCAGAAATCAGTTCAAACTTACGAAAAGGCAAGAAAATGCTCTTGCTGATATTTATCAATTCACTGTGATCATCTATGTGAAAGCATGGTTTCAAGTATTGTCAGTACCATCAGCCCCTCGCATTGACCTCCAACTTTTAATGGACATCTACAGATACAGAAAAATATCAGAATTGATATCAAAAAATGCCTTGAAAAACATAATAAGACACCTTCGGAACTTATCAGAAGAGTTGGGGGCACTCGCCTTCTTTGACGACGAAGTATCAAATGACACCAAACATCATATGGTTACGGCTCTGCAAACATCAGGAGCAGAGCACCCGCTGAAGAGGATAACGGTGGACCCATTGACACTCGGGGAGAAGAAGTTAGAAAACTTTGTCACGCAGAATACCAACAGATTCTTCAGCATTACCGGACTGCCTTCATCATTCCTAAATAAGAATATTGATTTGTGGTCAGTTGAAGAAGACTACCAGGCAGTTAAAAATATAGTGCACAGCATGAGGGGAGCCAATGACATTGCTGAACGTGGTGTTGCACTGATGGATGACTATAACCAACAGAACACAACAACTGGAGAACAGAAACAGGTCCTGTTGCTAGTTTTTAAGGAGCACAGACATCGTTACAGTGATCGAACCAAAAAGACACTGATGAACCAGTCTGAAGCCCATATATGAACTGTGTTGTTTGACAATTGAAGTAACTGGACGTTATTACTATTGCTGGACACTATTGCAAATCACTTATTTTCTGTTTATTGTACTGCAACTCAACAGTCATTTTTGATATTATTTAATTCAATAGCATTATTGTGCGTTTTTTTTTTATCAAAGCTCGCTTACACATTTCTAATAGTTATGGTAGGGACCTCTGAAATTGAAAATAATGCTAAAATTTTTTTTTATTATTCAATTATAATCAGAATGAAATCAATTCATACCGTGCCCCATAAAAAAATAGTAAAAAAAAAATTTCCTTTATTGCTCACTTAAACATTTCTAATATTTATGTTAGGGACCTCTGAAATTGAATATAATGCTAAAATGTTTGTTTATTATTCAATTATAATCAGAATGGAATCAATTCAGACCGTGCCCCATAAAAAAAGAGTAAAAAAAAAATTTTCCATCTCTTAAGGACCACCCTAAAGAAGACATGTAGAACAAATAAACGAGGAAAAAAAAAACTGCCAGTAAAAACCAGAGAATAATGCAAATGTTTCAGCCTCGACCCTCCACTCGTCTGTCCTAAGTCCAAAAAGAAGCCAAAATAGAATAAAATAAGAAAAACAAAATGTAAACGAGCCTTAAAAAATTGAATAGAAGAGCCACCTTGTGATTAAGAATTTCAATTTATAATGGTTTGATTAGTTGGCTCTCTTATTGTATTTTCTTCTACTTCTTCTGTTAGAAATTATGCACTTTTTAGTCAGTACTATTTAGCCCCTTTCCTTTTTCTTCGTCTTAATGCGACGTTTTAAACTATTACAGCTTACTGCAATTTACATTTCTTGAACGAGTTTCTCAGATGAAAATTATTTTCTGGTTTTCAATTGGCTAAAAATTTCATGATTTATTTGCTCATCATTTTTATATCATGTTTAGCTGATTTCGAATAAGAACTTACTTAAGGACTTTAATTATATATACTCAGAGTTGAGATTCTTTGCTGGAGACCATTTCGAAGTTATATTTTTATTTTACAATTTATAAACATTTAAACCCCTACTTAATCAGCAAATTCAGCATTCCAGACAAAACGGAAGTTATTAATTTTAATTTTGATAAAACCAATGAAATAAATAGTCTTCCAAATTTGTTGAATTTTTTTCTTAATTATAATGCTGTCTATTCCCTTTTTCTTTCTCGATTTATTTTCGCTCGATTACCAAACATATTTTCCTTTATAACCGCTTTTACCAGGTCCGGAGTAGGAGTCGATAGTTTCAGTCTGTAGTAGGAGTCAGGATTATCAATAGATTTATTCTGAGCTATCCTTTATAACATTGCTGGAGACCAATTCGCACTCGGATTTTTTAATTATTATTTGTATTTTCTTTTACTCTCTTCGTGATTAGGAACGTCTGAATAATGCAGTAATAGCAGTTAAAAATGAACTTTTAGATTAGAGTTGAAGAATCTGCTTTTCTCAAGAATCAGAAATGGAGCCAAATATTTTCAAAATAAAGAGATGCCGTTCAAGCCATGAACACAAGCAGAGTCGGAGTGAAAAATGCTTTTCAGAAAATCCAGAACCTAAATAACGATATCATTATAAAACAAAGAAAGAGATAGGATATAAATAGAAAAAAATATCACTCATTCGCTTTAGTCAACCTAGGAACCAAATAAAACCAAAAAGTTTTGAACAACAAAATTCAGAGTCCTTTTAGAGGCATTGATATGAACTCTTGATGAACTAGTGGGAGAAACAATTTTAATACACCATTCGTGAAAAGAAAGCGAAAATCATTAACAGCTTTTTTTTCCCAGATTTACTTTTTCTTCTTGTGCTTCTAGCACCAGCTTAATATCAGATCAATCGAGATAAACACCCACCACCTAAACCTACACCACCTAAGATACTCTCACAACTCCTAGGGATAATATTACCAACTCTAGAAAAGATAATTCAGGTTTATAATGAAGGTCGAAAGTCAAGACGGCTTTAATAATGCAAGAATAGCCTCCTACAAATTTCAAGAGAAAACTCTTTACTTCAATCGAGATAATGACTGAGAAAACTAGCTAAAAGGAAACTAGATCTGCTCACTAACAAATATATTTGCCAAAATGATCATTTAAAAAAATAATTTGACAATTACTTCCCATATTTTTGTTTGTAAGTGTAAATCGCCATGTGTCTTCAAGAAGAAGTTAATAGTAGTATAACTATTTGAATTTTTTCTCAAAGTGCTTCAAACACCACAAAATCTCACTATCAGCCAAGAGCCTAGCCAACTATACCTGCACACAGAGCATAGAAATCGACATCTATCATCTTATATTTGTACTCCTTGAGTCGAAAGATCTACTGACAGATATCTAGAATATCTAATAAATAAGAGACATCCAAGCCAGTAGCTCTGTAGCCCACAGAGTGAAGCAAAAGGAAAAGGGCTAAATGGTATCTACTGAAAAGCCCGCCAGCTGCAAAATAGAAGAAGAAGAAGAAGAACATAGACAAATAAGAGTCAAATATGTAAAAACACAATTTTATGCCTATTGAACATGTCGAGTTTGAACGCAATTTAAACAAATTGTCAAATAAACAAGCCTAAAATCACTGCACAAACCCCTATAGTCCTCACGGTCTCAGTCAACACTGCTTCGCTTTTATTAGACGACCCCTGTCAAAACGACTAACTTTCTAAGTCGAGCTCGTGCCATACTTTAAGTCAGATAATAAACCAAAAATTCTTTGATTCTGTCTTCTGTTAACCTGTATTTGACATGTTATACAGACAACATCCTGACCCTAGCCGAGCTCTTCAGCAGAAAATCAGAATTTTCGAAATCCTAGAAGCTGATTATCAGAAAGTTGGACTTCAATTCAACTCTTCAAAATCGATATAATCCGATTTAATTGGAAAATAGACTCATGGTTTCCTTTTATAGTCCTCGTTTCTATCTCTTTACAGTCTATTGATCACTTTAATTATCTAGGTCTACCCATAGATTCGTCAATCCGCCACACCCGAAAACTTCTCCTCGACCAACTTAAACGACAGATTTCAGCATCTTACGTTTCCATAGTATCATTCAAATTCCGATTAAACCGCCCACTTCTAGCATGTTTATACAACGCTGTCGCTCTTCCTCACAAAAAATGTATGCTATTGCTATGATACGCAATGTATGCTATTCCCTTCTGGAAACTTCTTACTAAAACTGACCAATATAAAATTAGATCAATATAGGTTAGTTTTGCGAAATATTTCCTCCATTTGCCTCCGTGGTACAAGAATACGCAAGTCACTGCCAAATTCTAAGTGACTGATCCTGACGTCACTGTGTCTTGACGGATAGCGAAGCACAATACAAAATTTGATTTACCTGATTAGCCCCATCTGCTGATTTAGTGATTTACTTCTAATTTTCTTTTATTTCGTATTTTGGATCCCCTTTAAGTTTTCTCTATCAGCTCAGTTGTTGTAGTTTGTTTGTTTTCTCTTTTTTCTGAAGTCCTCCGTCTTGTTTTGTGTCAATTTGACGGATTTTTCAATAAGAATAAGTAAAAAATAAATATTGTGCAGATGTTACGCATAGTGACGCATTAATCATTTTCCCATAATGCATCCATAATACTGATCATTCTCAACGAATTTTTTCATTGTTTTTGCTTCTTCAAAATTTAAAATAGCTCCCAGTAATCAGGTTTCCATAATGTTAAAAAAAATTAAACTTTACTATCGTCATGTGAATCATCTATCCTCAAATAACGAAATTAATAGACATGAAATCCAACCCGGCTGAAGAAAATCACGTTTTTTTACACCTGAACACAATAGATAGAATCGTCTCGAACGAAAAGTGTTAATCTTAGAAGTTTTCAGGATATGCTTCGGTGTTGTTTTTTTTTTTATTTTGGGACTAAAGTGTTCCAAATAGACAGTTCACCAAGTACCAGAGGCCACCACTTGAAGCTTCTATTCTAACCGCATATGTCGCCCAGTGTTGAAGCCTTAAAGTCAGCAGTTGACAAAGACTGGTGTAGGAAACCATGGCTCACAATATGGGAAGCACCTAACGAGTTGAATTATCATCATTAGTGACCGGCGTTCACAGGACTTGTCCTTATCGCTGGCAAGTGCGATTTAAGGTAATTTAAGGTATAATAGTTCATAAGACAAAGATTTTCAAGTGTAATGAATAAATGCAAAAGTTAGTTATCCTTGCATAGTCCGAACTCTTCTTACACTATGTTGCCTGCTTTTATTATATTTTTACATAACTTAGCAAAAAATGAACAATAAAAAAGACACTTAGCAAAATTGAAAAGAGGTACTGTTCTCATCTTTCGATGAAAAAAAACCTCATAAGAGAGTAAAAAATTTCAGTTTGTTAATTTTTACAGACGTACTCCCACGTCCTATCACGCGCGTATCTTTGGGAAAATTATGGGAAAAAATTTGGGAAAAGTTATGGGAAAAGTCAGGACCACATTTTATTAAATTAATTAAAAAACTTATTCGACAAAATAAGTTTTTCAAGGACAAGTAAAGAACTCCATTTAACCAAAAATGAGCAAAAATAAAATCAAATAATCTACCAAGCGTGAAACTACCACAAATTATCATCGAGAATTACATGAAACCCAAAACGAACAGAAATTACAATAAATAGCCGAGTCAAACTCAAAACGAGCAGAAATTAACATGAGTTGGGCTCAAATCCCCTATGCCTTCCCAAGGCAAGAACATAATTTTGCACTTTACTTAAAAAATATAAATATTTTTACTTTATAACTTTAATAAATCGAATAATATTAACATTTTGATTACTAAATATCAGTATATGTATACTAACTGACAATGCACATTCATTTGTGTTTTTTTCAGTTGACCTGAAATAGAAACTTGATACCATTCGCAAATAAAAATCTGTTTAGTTTCTTTGATAGCATGGATACACTTACGCTATTTAGATTTAGTTTAATTTTAAGAGCAGAAGTAGCCCCGAAAGTTTGAACATAATACCCTCAGTCGTTCTTGGTATACTGCTGAGATGCCTTTTTGGGAATTATAATTAACACAGTGCATTTTGATTTAATCTTAAGGCAACGTTTAGTTTTTAAAAATAATAGGAGGGTGGGCGTGGGAGGGGGACTAGTTGCCCTACAATCACTTTCGACTATTAAAAAGGGCATTATCCCTTGTATTTTCAATCGAATGAGCACTTTTCAAAGTTCCTTAGACAACTCCTTCGATATGAAGTACCCCGGTCTAAACAAAAAAAAATAAAATAAATAAAAAATAATAATACATTGTACCCACATCGATCTTTACTATACAAATGTCAAGCCTTCCAATCACTTTCTAATATTAAAATAGGCACTAGTTATTTTAATTTTCAATCAAGTAAGACCTTTTTGAAGTCTCATTGTCAATACGTTTTATGAGCACCTTATATGCCCCCAGGGCATAAATTACAACCCTTGTCCTGAGGGCTGTGAGGGGGTGTCTTCCTCAAAGACTTATTTTCCAAAACTTTGAACTACGCTAAACAAAATAGCTATCTCAAAATTATGATTGGATGTGTTTGGGGAAATGGTGGGCGTGAGAGGGCTCTCCAATCTTAGTAGCTCTCCAATCACTTTCAACTATTAAAACGGCACTAGCCCTTTCAATTTCCAATCGAATGAGCCCTTTTGAAGTTTTTACGACAAAGCTTTCAATAAAAACCTTATATGCCCCCAAGGCATAACTTAAAACCCTCGGGCTGAGGGCTGGGAGCATCCTCAAAAACCAAATTTCCAGAACTTTCAGCTACGTTGAAGAGAATTGCTATCTCAAAATTATGATTGGATATGTTTGGGGAAATGGTGGGCGTCAGAGGGGGGGGGGGGTAGTTGCCCTCCAATCACTTCCACCTATTAAAAAGGGCACTAGCCCTTTCAATTTCCAATCGAAGAAGCCCTTTTTGAAGTTTCTGCGACAACGCTTTCTATAAAAACCTTATATGCCCCAAGGCATAACATACAACCCTTAACCTGAAGGCTGTGAGGGGGTTGTCATCCTCATGTAAGACATAATTTCTGGACCTTTCAACTACGTTGAACAAAATGGCTATCTCAAAATTTTTATTGGATGTGTTTGGGGAAATGGTGAGCGTGAGAGAGGGGTTAGTTCCCGTCCAATCACTTTCGACTATTAAAAAGGACACTAGCCGTTTCAATTTCCAATCGAATGATTCCTTTTTGAAGTTTCTACGACAACGCTTTCTATAAAAAAAACCTTATATGCCCCCAGAGCATAACTTACCACCCTTGCCCTGAGGGTTGTGAGGGGGAGTGCCATCAAAGACGTAATTTCCAGACTTTTCAACTACATCGAACAAAATGGGTGTCTCAAAATTTTGATCGGTCGTGTTTGGAAAAATAATGATAGTGATAGTTGTGTTAGTTATCCTCTAGCACCTTTTGAAAGTTAAAAACGGCGCAAGCCCGTCTAATATTCAATATAGGGAGACCCTATTGAAGGTCCTACTGCATCACTATCCGTAAAAAACCTTTTGTTCTCGCATGGTATAACATACAATCCTTGTGCTAAAAGCACTGAGGGGGTTATCATCCTCAAAGACCTAATTTCTAAAACTTTCAACTACGTTTAACAAAATGACTATTCAAAAATTTTGATTGGATGTGTTTGGGGAAAAGGTGGGCGTGAGAGGGGGGTTAGTTGCCCTCAAATCACTTTCGACTATTAAAACGGGCACTAGCCCTTTGAATGTCCAATCGAATGAGCCGTTTTTTAAGTTTCTACGACAAAAATTTCAATAAAAACCTTATATACCCCCATGGCATAACACAACCCTTGCCCTGAGGGCTGTGGGAGAGTGTCCTCTTCAAAAACATAATTTCTGTCTGGAAATATACTACGCTGAACAAAATGGCTATCTCAAAATTTTGATTGGGTGTGTTTGGGGAAATGGTGGGCGTGGAAGGGGTGTTAGTTGTCTTCCAATCACTTTTGCTTATAGAAATGGTACACGCCGCTCCAATTTCCAATCGAATGAGCCCTTTTCTAAGTTTCTACAAGAACTCCTTCGATACGAAGTGCCCTGGTCTAAGACCAAGAACCAAAAATAAATAATACATTGTGCCCACATCGTTCTTTTACTTACGCAGCGCTATGTGTTTTCTTAGAAAAAGAACAAAGATCATTCATTCTGCTCAAAAGTCTTATACTATATGTAAAAAACAGTGCAATTTCTTCAAAACACAGAAAAAAAAATGATTTTCAGAACTCAAATATCGTTAATAATAATTTAATTTTTATATTATTTTCTTCCCAAATCAATATGTAGAAATAATTTATAGGCAATTCTTACCGCTGTAAGTGCAGAACAGGCTACGATATTAGCCCCTTTTATGCATTATAAGGCTTTTAAGGGGTTAATATTTTGTTATCTGTCATTTTAGGTTGAAGGTAACTACAAATAAGAGGTACATAAGCGGTACTTTTTGACGTGGATTCTTTAAAACCATTCTGCAGACTGGTATAATTAATATTACTATTTGTCGTCTCATTTGCCATTTCAGTTTAAAGTAAATGATTTATGTAGTTTATATATTTATTTACATGTGATGATGATAGTTTGATGATAATCACTGATGGTAAATTAGTCCTGGAGAACATCCGGAATTTAAGGCAGAAAAATTCGTTTCACCGGCACAATTGAAAAAAAAACCCTCAGCGCAAACAATAAAACAGCAGAATTGAGATAGTATCCAAATATAAATTAAAATATGGAGTTGAGTTTCTACTATCCGATCCGGAACTTAAGTCACATTTTTCGGTTAAAATGCTCCTTCACATTCACCATAGTTGGTCAGTTTGGCTTTGTACTATTCCTTGGTCATAGAAGGGTTTAAATTTCAGGGCTACCACTATAACTTTAATAATATACTAGGATTGACTTGCAAAAAACTTCCAACTTAAAAAAATAAGTCCAAATAGAAAATAAGTCCCTAAGTTGTCAAGATACTGAAGCTTTGACAGAATGTATTGCCCCAAGCAATAAATTCAAGAATGTATCAAGCTCGCCTTGTCATCCACCATAACACTTTCCATTGTCTCACTGTCTTCGTACCCCCTTGCGTGGTAAGAAGTTCAATTAAAATATCATATGCTCAAAAACCATTAAAAAACGGTTTCCCAGCTATGAAAAACGACTGCTTGGCCTGGAAAACAAATCACGAAAATTTACTTTTACACACATTTACATCATCCTGTTGAAAAGAGTACGCTGAAACAATAATGCTTAAATAAAAACAAAGTCCCCACCGAGTTATTTACAGAAATAGCACACAGATGAAGAAAATATTTTTATCGTAAGTAAAAACGTAGCTGAAATGTTTGCTCCACCTCTGGTTCTGAAACAAAACAAATTCACATAATCGGAAAATGTTCAATTTCAATTCAAAATTAAGCCAAACTATAAATCGTTGTAAACTTGCATGATCTTGAAGCTGCAAATTTGATAGTGTTAATTACCAAAATGTAAAGTTTCTTCAGACATACCTTATAAGCATAGTACAGCAGTAAGGACGCAGATTTTATCAATTAGTGTTCATATCTAAAACGCTCATCTATAGAGTTCAGGTATTTTCCTTTGATATGTTTGTTATTCAGCCTAAAGGTTCTTCACACATTTGGATTATATTGACATTGAGTGCTATAGTGTTTAAATAAGAGAAAAAATTCAGCTCATCAAGCTTTAACTGCATTTCACATATTCTAATGGACAAAAGGATTAATCTTACCGCACAGGTTGGACAGACGAAGCCACTCATATTTTCGATGATACCTAATATTCGGATTCCAGTTTTTCGACAAAAAGTCACTTCTCTTCGAACATCACCCACTGCCACTGCTTGTGGTGTTGTGACCAACACAGCTCCAAGCACTGGCAAAGATCGAATGTTTTCCATGACTGAGATATGCTCATCTGATGTTCCAGGAGGTGTGTCAATAATTAAATAGTCCAGGTTTTCCCAATATACGTCTTCCAAAAATAGCTTGATCATTGCTTTAAAAATAAGAGATTATCTTGGTTAATGTAAAACTGAATACAAAACATGCTCATCTGTGCTCAAACATAGCTTGACATAAAAAACACAATTAGTGTTCGGAGAAGCGATTATTAAGGTAACTTCACTCTGACTAGTGAATTATTTTAAGATGACCGATCATTGACCATTTTGCATTCTCACACATCAAATAGCTTAATTTACAGAATGGCAATGTGACAGCTATAACATAAGACACTAGGGTACATAGAAGTGTTGTTACTGATTGTAAACGAGAAAGATAACCATCTAGTAGCATCTAGAGTTAATTTAAAGCTTACATTTAGGAAGTATAACTACCCTCCGGGTTGTTATGAAATTTCATAGAATTATATTGTCTAAGGTTAGCTCTATGGTAAAAGGAGTCTTAGGATAAGAATTTGAGAGGAACTCTCCAATAGCAGTTGGAAATGGAACAGTTTAGAATTTGAAAAACGTAAAAGATAGATGGAATAATACTCCGAAAATTGTTTGCAAAGTAGCAGAAAATGTTATAGGGACTAAGGTTAGAAACACAGCTGAAAATATGCGATAGTGCGATAGACCACACAAAAAAGGTGGAAAGTAAGGGAAGTAGCGAAGGCATTAAGGTATGAATTAAGGAACGCGGAATTTAGAGCATAGACAAAACTGCCAAGGATCTGGAAGATGGAGCCAGATGGCATATAGTGAAAAATTGCATTGACATGTTGAGATATTAAGAAGGATTGGTCAGTCAGGACTTTTCCCAGTTAAAGATCTCAATTGGATAAAGTGGCTAGTTTCACTTTCATTCGCAGTATTATTAGTAAAGATGGTGGATGCAGTGAAGACTCCTTCCGCATGTGATGGATAGAGGACATCAAAATTGTTTAGCTTATGCTTTTATAGCTTGAGTAAGATTTCGAAAATATAAAATAAAATACACCTTCACAAAATCAATAAATTTACTTTGAGAATAACTCCTTCGGTTCAGGTTTCATTTAACTGCAAAATATTTTGAATCAATTTGTTTTCTTGTTTTAAATTCTAATTGCTGATCGAGAACTAGCGCGGAAATACCACTTACCGAGACTTTCAAACAAATCATTAGCAATTAGTCCAATGCGTAATGGACTGTTTTTTTTTTTCTTCATAGAAATCATAGATTCTATGAAACACCTTTGTTGATACAAACACCAGTTTGTATCTAGTCCGAAAGCGTCACATATCCATGGTTCATAACTAAAAAATTTTGAATAAATTGTTTGTGTTTTTGTTTAATAGTTTGGAACACCCATCCAGACGTTGCAAAAATAATACTTAGCAAGACTTTTAAATAAATTAAGACCAACTGTTCCCATTTAGACTTGTAGTGGGTTTAAACTTTTTTTTTTTAAGTAATATTAGATAACCTCAGTCTCAGTTTGTGGTCCGTCAGTGGTTGGCAACTGGCTCCGCTATGTGTATCTCTTGGTTTGAGGCTTCCATTATATATGTTAAGCAGACATAAAATTTCTTTAGTGCTTTCAATTCTTTTTTTCTTTCTATCCCTGCTCATAGTATTTTTTAATATAATTTTTTAACATTATACCCGTATTTGAGTTGTGCACTACTACAAAAACAGCTTTTAAAATTAGATCCTGATTTAACGTACAAATGGGCTTCATTGAAGGATAAAGGCGTAAAATAATTTGTCAAGAATACTGTTTTGTCAAGTACTCTCTTAGCAGCTTACCTGTCTTTTTGGGTCCTCTCCAAATTACAGGATCATCTCTATTTTTAAGAAGGAATCCAATTGACATAACTGCCAAAGTCTGCTCAACATCAGCATAAATTGGCACCCACCTTCAAAATTCAAATATGATAATTTTTTCCAACATACCTAAACACAGGGGAGCGAGTATGGGGCTTTTTTCGCTCCTCAAAGTCTGAACCCTCTCACCTCTCCAGAAAGCCATGGCTCTAAAATACAATTTGTTCACCTTTAGAACCCCCTTCCCCAGGGAAAAAGCCCTTGAACCCTTACCCAAAGGTTGTGTATGTGCACACATACACTTGCCAGCATATAACAGAATAGACGAATTGAAATAGTTGATTGTTGGTTAAAAACATAACAGAGAAGCCAAATACAGACTGCACGGCCTTTTGACATTTTTTCCCGACCCTGCAACTCAACTAGAAAATTTTTCTTACTGCTCATGCCCAATATTACATACTTATTGATTTATTTTTCTTTATACCACGAGCATCAAATATACAGCCTAAAGGCAATGATTACCTCCAAGAGTTATAAAACTTTTTTTTATTTTATTCCATTGTATGTGAGGAGATAAATATAATAACTGAAGTTTCATCCTTTTTCAAATATGACTGTATTCTCTTATTCAGGAACCAGAAGAGGACAAAGAGAATAATTTTTCCTCGCAGGGGACAAGACTATACAACAACAATTTTTTTTTTACCAATTAAAGAAACACATTTTAAGAGATCTTCTTTCTTTTAACTCTAAGAGAGATAGGTACACTCCTGACAATCTCCATGGTTTCAAAAGAAGCTATATACCATCTAATAGTAGGCTATATTTAACCTTACTAAATCATAGAAAATTATAGGCTAACATTTCTTAAAAGAAAGCAAGCTGAAATGAGATCAAACAATAAGTAATATTAAAATCATCAATTTTATCCGACTCAAAGAAAACAAAATTCTATAATGACTATTGAAACCTACAATTTTTACCAACTAAACAAATAAAATACTCTATATTCTAATCAAAAGCTTGTGTGAAATAAAAAAAAAACAAAAAAAACAGAAAAGTTAATCTTATTTTCAGTCTGTGTCTTTATTACAAATATTTGAAAGATTTTTACCCTCTAGGAGACTGAAAGACTGATTTCCCCTCAAGACCTAACATCCTGGGAATACTGGGGCCACAGAAATCAACATCCAGAAGACCTACCTGAAACACAAATAATAAAGACGTAATAAAATTACAATAATAATCGCGGTAATAATCATAGGAATTTTTTTCTATACACATCTCTTAGCAAACCCTTTCTTCTAAGACATCTATTAAAGGGAAACACCAAAGAAACAATAGAGTTTTTAAGAAAATTTCAGCAAACTGAATAGTATATATTCTAAGACTTAAACACAGAATAGGGTAGTAAGATGGTCCAGCAATGTCAGTAGATTAGCTAGGCACAATTCTGCCTTTCATGAAATAACATTAAATCTTTTTAGGCATATTGGCCTTAAAATGAAAAACACAAAACGGGTAAAACTTTTTGTGAAGACAGTGAACTTAAAAAACACTATTTACGCTAAAACCAATAAAGTCAAAATATTTCAACTTCACCTCTGAAGTCTTTATCAATAAAAAAAAGAAAATTAAAAACCCCAGATTAAATAAAACAAACGTCTGCTAGAAATTAACATAAAAAGATAAGAAAAACACAAATACTATACAAAGAAAAAGAACAAATGAAAAGATTAGATCTCATATGAGTAAATATTGTTATTGTTTTTTTTTTCTTTCTTTTGTTAAAATCTGGTATTGCAATCAAACACAAGCACGAGACAGGGAAACTACTGTACTATAGGGAAATTGTTGTTATCTTCGAATCCGACGAGACAAAACGATCTTTTTATTAAAAATTCTTACATTGAATTCGAGTTTAATTAAGCAAACAGTTCGTGGTGACGAACTGTATGTAAGGAGCAACTCGGGCCAATAGTAACTAAAACTAGTAACTATAAAAAGAATTCTGATAACTATTAAAAATAAAAAAAACAGGTTTTTTTTTATATGAAAGTAAGGAACGACGTTAAAACTTAAAACTAACAGAAAGTATTCCGTGTATAAAAGGGGCTGTCCCCTCCTCAACGCCTCGCTCTTTACGCTAAAGTTTTTTATTGTTTAAAAAAATAGAGTTTTGAGAAAGTCAAACTTTAGCGTAAAGAGCGAGGCGTTGAGGAGGGGACAGCACATTTCATATACCGAATAATTTCTGTTCATCTAAAGTTTTAACGTCGCTCCTTACTTTCACTTAAAAAGACTTTTTTTTTTTATTTAATTTTTGAACGTTTTTAAATTAATGAAGGAATTTATTTTGGCTCACCGTACATGAATAATTAAAACACAATTTGCATATTAATTTTATTTTTATTTGGTTACATGGATTTCTCGAAATTTGTTGAATTTTATTTACGAACGTTTTTATTACTAATAAATATACGTAGCTTACGAATTAACTAACGTAACGAACTTCTATATTCATAGATTTTTAATACGTATGTTAGGGGGTTTGCCCCTAGTGAATACATCTCTCTTTAAGCTAAAATTCGAAATCTGTCTCATTTTTTTAAAAATAAACCCTTAATCACAACGCCAGTTAGTGATAACTTATTGCTATTATGAATGTGATAAACAATCTTTGAATTAAAGAGCGATGCTTCGACTAGGGGGCGAACCGAATTATAAGAGTAATATTTTCTATTTATTTTAAGTTTTAATGTTGCTGCTTACATTGAGTTGAAACGCTCGCTTTTTCTATAATTTAATTTCTGATATTTTTCTTTAATAATGCTGGGAAATCCGGCGCCCCCTTCATAGTAATGTCCCTTCCCCCATGAAAACTACCTACATGGAAAGATTATCCCATGTAACAAACCGGCCCCCCCCCCCTACCCGAAAAAATTCCCCCTGAAAACGTCTGTATACTTCCCAATAACCAATACTATATGTTAACATTGGGTAAAGTTCATAACTTTCAGCCCTCCCCCCGGGGACTTCGGGGGATTAAGTCATCCTAAAAGACATAGTTATTATATATTCGACCATACTGAACGAAATGGCTATCTCAAAATTTTGATCGGATGACTTTGGGAAAAAAATGAGCGTGGGAGGGGGCCTAGTTGAACTCCATTTTTTTTGTCACATAAAAAGGGAACTATAACTTTTATTTTCCTTTCGATTGAGCCCACCCACTTTTTTATTGGACCACTGGTTCTATATTAACACCCCTTAAAAAAAAAAAAAAAAAAAAAAAAAAAAAAAAAAAAAAAAAAAAACACGCATCCGTGATCTTTCTTCTGGCAAAAAATGCAAAATTCCACATTTTTGTAGATAAGTGATTGAAAACTACAGTAGGGTTTTCTGATACGCTGAATACAATGGTGTGATTTTTATTAAGGTTCTATAACTTTTAAGGGGATCTTTCCCCCTTTTTTCTAAAATCAGCCAAATTTTCTCAGGCACGTAACTTTTGATGGGTAAGACTAAACTTGATGAAACTCGTATATTGAAAATCACCATTAAAATATGATTATTTTTATGGATCTATTGGTATCAAAATTCCGTTTTTTAGAGTTTTGGTTACTGTTGAGCCGGGTCGCTCCTTACTTACAGTTCGTTACCACGAACTGTTTGATATTCAAAAGAATTAGCATTTTTGTTTATTCCAAATTTATAGAATTCATCAATTTTAATGTTACCCATTAAAAGCTGCAACCCTGAGGAAATTCGCCCCAATTTTCAAAAAAGGAACACCAAAAAGGCAAGGAAAAAGACCCCAAAAAGGCAAGTGGTCTTAATGAAAATCATATCATTAAATTCCGCATATCAGGTGACTCGTACAGTAGAGTTTTCAGGTTCCTATCTAAGAAATGTGCCATTTTGCACTTTATCCTAGAAGAAAGATCATGGATGCGCGAGGAGTGGCTCTAGCGCGGCCATCTTGGTGTCTGGGCGTTATACTCAGGGTTTGCCAACTGGACGCATTCCTATGTGCCAGGAGACAATGACATAAAAAGGCCAAAAACTTACACATTTTGTAATTTATGACATAAAACTAAACATTCCCCAAATGGATATATATTTTGGTTAAAAAGAGTCATTGTTCCAGTATTTTTTTCTTTTTGAGAATCCAAGTCTTGCCAGAGATGTCGTAAGTAAAGGGTTTTCTCCAAAATAAGAGATTTACATGTTTATATGAGCTTTGTGCTTTCCCACTAAGTCATTTTGTATGTTTTATATGAACTTTTTTTGTTTTTCATTGTATTTGATATTAACTGAACGCCGCTTTGAAAGAGGTTTACAAAGCGTCTTTCAGTCAATAATACAACTGGAAAAAAAAAATTAACCTCTGGTTCTTGAGATTTTAAGATGGACACATTTTAGCTAAATATGATGCATTTTTGGATGCTCATGGGATACATTCATGGATCTTCCTGTGCTAGTGAAAGGTTCGTGTTGTAATCTGTCAAGTTACAGTTTGAAATGTCTGCCTTGACTGAAAATACTGCAAACTATAAGGTGCATGCAGTAATAAGGTCAATGTTACTTATTATTGGACTATTATTATTGGATGTAAATTATTGGACTATTAGGTCAAATATGGCGAATCACAACTCGATCGCATCGTAACTAGTAATGAAACATGGGTTAATCATGTGAACTGTTCACTGCAGCTAATGGATTGAGGGCAGAAGTACCCCCCCCCCCCAAAAAAAAATGTTTACAAACAATGTGGGCAAGGAAGGTTATGGCGACCGTTTTTGGGACAGGAAAGGTGTGCTTCTTGTGGACTTCCTGGAATGAGACAACATGACAAACTCAGAAAGGTATTGCCAAATCTTGGAAAAACCTTAGAAGAGCTATCCAAAACAAGCATAGAAGAAAGTTGAACACAAATATTTTGCTCTTTCATGACAACACCAGATTCCCACTGCTCGATCGTATCGTAACGGGTGATGAAACACAGGTTAAGCATGTGAACTGTGAGATACAATTACGGTTAAAGAAGTAGGGGCACACATATCCCCCCCCCAAAAAAAATGCTCGTAAACAATGTTGCCAAGGAAGGTTATGGCGACAATGTTTTGGGCAGGAAAGATGTACTTCTTGTGGCCTTCCTAGAACAAGGCACGACGATAAACTCAAAAGGTATTGCCAAACTTTGCAAAACCATAGAAGAGCAATCCAAAAAAAAATATAGAAGAAAATTGAGCATGAACATTTTTCTGTTTCATGACAACGCCCAACCTCACACGGCAAATCGCACACATAAAGCTCTAGTACCTTTTAAGTGGGAGTTGTTGCCACATCCGCAGTGCACTGCAGACCCTGTGTTGCCAGATGGGCTTGTTTTCCGCCCCAAGGGCTTGTTTTAGCTGTCAGGGGCGGGCTGAATTTTGGAGTGGGCGTGAGGGCCGTGGGGCGGGAAAATGGTTTTTTTTTGTAGAAAAATGGGCTTATTTTGGGCTTATTTTGACTGAAAGTTTGGAACCAAAGAAAAATTCCAAAATCACGGTGGCTCAGCCTTGGTTATGCACCAAAAAGACAAGAGCCCTCCCGTAGCACGTGGAACACTTTCTATTCTGAAACGCTTCTCCATTAGGAATTTATTTCTGCATGGCTGAGATGGCTCTGCGTTACGAGTCTTACAAGTTATAAGGAATTTTAGTGCTGCTCAGATTAAGGCAAGACTTGAATTTTATGCAGATCTATCCTTTTTTATATATTTGACAGATCTGGCCCAATCTTTTTTTGTGGCCTAGGCTTAGTCTAGAATTGGGACTGTTGCGAAAAATTCATGTCAAGAAAACAATTTATACTTTGTAATATGCAGATTTCCCTACTTGTAATGGTATATACCTAGAGAAGGATAGCCTACATGTTAAGAAAACAGTTCATACTTGATAATTAATATACAGATATAACTGTTGCTGATATCTTGCTTTTAGCCCTGCTATACATTACCCCCAGGCCATCCCCCTTAATTTGCAAATACATGGCTGAAATTCAATCCATTGTACCAGTAAATTTAATCAACTGTGACAAAACAAAAACAGAAAACAAGTTACTGATGGGAGGCAGAATGCATTGGAAATATCTAATTTGGGTTTAATATTTGCAAATTAGGGGAAGGAGTTAGGGATAAAGTAGAGCTGAGATACATGCACTATGTGTTATCTACAATTATTCTGCATATTATGAATTGTTTTCTTAACATGTTTCCTTCTGTACATGTCCTTCTCTAGACTTGTAATTAACACTTTTTAACTGCAAGTTTCTTATACTTTCTCTCCCCCCCCCCCTTATGTGTAAATATACATGGGTGCCCATAGGCTGAATTATAGGAGGGGCTTACATGGTCTAATTGCCACTTCCAGTGCTGTATAATTAAAATCTCAAGACAAAATATTATAGGCAGCACAATAGTGCTGCCTAAGTAAAGAGCAATGTGGGCACAATATATTGTTTTGTTTTTTAGACCAGGGAACTTCCTATAGAAAGAAATGTCATAGGAAATATAAAAAGAGGCTCATGGAACCAGCTCCCCCTCCCCCACGTCAATTACTTCCCCAAACACATCCAATTACAAATTTGAGATAGCCATTTTGTTCAGCATAGTTTAAAGGTCCAGAAATTATGACTTTGGGAATGCTCCCCCCCCCAACCCTCAGAGCAATATTCGCAAGAGAATATAAAAACATACGCATTAAGCAAATGCAAGAAATATTTAGGCAGATATCGAACTAAATCAAAACAATATATGAACGTGTGGACTTTCAAAAAGGTGACAAAGCAATATCTCAAGAACAACTTATATTAATAAGTTAGATCTTTAAGAGTACATTGTGGGGGATTTTGAACTAGCCAGAAGGCACTATGTGTATACTTTTAGTCATAATTTCTAAGTCTCCATGAATTCTGGGGTTGTAGCCATGTTTCTTGAAAGCATCCAACATCAATTTTTTCTTTTTCTAAATAGCACTCTAATAAATCCTTTTTCCTTTCATAACAGATTGGATGTTAAAAGATAGCAACTTCATTCTGGTTTATTTGCTAGATTCCAAACTTCTTCTACATTGATTTCAATTTTGAACAGTGAGTGCATAAGTTGACATAACTTCACTATCCTATCTTTCATTTCTAATTCCTTGATGTCTATCACTTCTGGCACTTTGGATACAAATAACACTAGATGTTGAAGGGTGTTTTTTGGTTTAAGGGGGGGTTGCTCTTTCACAGCCTTCTTATTTAGTGCATCTGCATAACTCCGGTATGCATTAGCTGCTCTTTTCATTGGTACGTTTTGGGCAACTGCAATTTTTATGATTTCACGGCTTTGTTGGCGGGCTGGGCAGCTACCAGATGTTGTTGAACGTTTTTTCCCACAGTTAGCACAGACATACTTTTGGTATTTTCCTGACTCTTTGGTTTCTAGTTTTAAGGGACACTCATTAGAAGAGTGTTTGTTTGTACATCTCAAGCATACAGCATGTGGCGACCTACACTTTTCTTGAGTGTGGCCATACTTTTGGCATTTAAAGCACTGAATAATTGGTCGGTTGTATCTCTCAATACTTCTTTTTCTTCCATATAGCCAAATGCACTGGGGAAGAGAGTTGCTCTCAAATGTAACACAAATACTCAGGCTATTTTCTAATTTTTTGGTTTCTTGATTATATATATTTAACCTCTTTAATTTCTTAATCTCAATATTTGTTTCTACCCTGAGGTCTGTCAGCAGTTCTTCCTTTGAATAATCTAGTGCTATTTGCTTGATTACATCATAGCTGACCTGTCTTTTCTCTTCAGGTGCTACATCAACAACATCTAGCTTCAGAATTTTGATTAAAGTCTCCAATGCAGTTTGTGATTGAACATATACTGATAGTCTATTTCTATCATAGTTTGAGTAAAAGTAAAATTTTTCAGTTTGGAGAATTTTCTTAAGTTCTAGAGTGATTGCTCTGTCTGATGGAAGTTTTACCTGTGAGGTGAAAACCACTGTTAGACTAGTCCCTGATTCACTGCTTATAAACTCACCAGCTGCCTCTATTGTATTATTTCTAACTCTGAATTTTTCTGGAAATCTTTCAACTATAGTAGGTTTTACAGTCTTTGAAGTTTCTTGCTCAAGAGATGAGCCACTTCTCTTACCACTCCTTTCCAGGAAACCGCTGATCCCATCGGCATCCATATGGTTTACAACATTTGTGAGTTCCTCCTCTTCTTCCTGGGGGAGGGGAGGATAATCAACTAACAACCCTGAAAATCTATTATGGACGCTTACTGAGGGTACAAATTGTAAATTTTGGGTTTGGGGTGCATGGTATAAATGACCTTGATGAATTGGATATGGCAGAGGTGCATAGTAAACTGTAGGGGGCCCTGTAATTTCCTGAAATATTGAGTGAGGAAATTGCATAGGTGTTTCATGGGGCTGTCCAGAGTATACTGGAAATGACTGGGTGTGATATGGTGAGCATGCTATGTAGGTTGCTAGTAATGATATTTGTGGAGGAAACAGTCCTTCTAGTGCTGGTATTGATCCTGTTTGTATATGGTTTGTCTCTAGTGGATGGCTAGTTCCAACTGTGACATTTCCCCCCGGAGGAACCCCCATTAGAAGGTGGGAATTCATAAAATAATCCTAATACAACTATTGTAAGTGCTCTTACCCGAAATCAATACTTCAGAATGCGAAATAGTCTAGAAAATAAGCCTTGGCAACAATCTTTTAATTTTACCGCGTTGTTCGTTTTCCTCGATCTTGACCATTCCTTTGTAATTGGGTCTCAATTTTTCATAAATTTGCAATGATCTTTTTCCTTATGAGATTAAAAGTCTAGCTAGGGTTTTTTAAATTTTGCACCAGGAATAAACATTGCGCAATGACATAAATTCAAAGGGTATAGTGTTGTTTTTTTTTTAAAGAATAACAGATGGCTAAAAAGAGATAACCCTTGAGACCTATATGGAAAAAACAAAATAGTGTTTTATTTTTTATAAGTAATTATTTGTAACAACCAGTATTTTTCTATCTAAACTAATTACTTATAAATCTTTTTAGTGGCCTAATAAAAATTATGATATAAACCGAAATGAATCATACATATTGTACATATAAAATTGTGAGTTTTTTTCATGTATGTAATAATTTATGCTTTATGTGTATATTTATTTTAGATATGTGTATATCTAAAACTAATTTTAGAATCAAAGTCTTTGTTTTTTGGAAAAAAAAAATTTATGTAATTTTTTAAGCAGTTTCTTTCAATTTTGGTGATTTTGGAAGCCCTTACTTATTAACAAATTCCAAAACCAAATCGATGGTACCAGGCCCAAAGGGGAAATCAAACCATAACTAATACATCCAACTGATAAATCGACTTTTAAGCAATACATCGGAAGTAGCCTATGCAGTATGAGTGAGAATTTAACTAAAATTTAACTACAAATCAAGTGAGAACAAATCGATTTTATTTTAGTCCTACGGAGTGAAAGCAAGCTTTGCTGAATAAGGCTTTAATTGAATGTTACTGCAAAAATGTTGTTGCAATGCTTTGTTTTAAAGTGAAAGTTTGTGAAATTTCCAAAGTTAAATTGAAAAATGTTGTGTTTAATTTAATCAAAGCATTTCTAACTTAAAAAAGAGGAAAGTTATATTATAGGCCAATCACACTATCCAAATAAATCAAATATTATTCGGTAATTAAATTAATTCAAAATTGGATAAGTCAAATAGTTTCTAAATAACAAAAAAATCTTTAGTCTTATTTTAATAAAGACGCTAGTGCACATGCTTACAGCTATCAGTCAGTCATAATAGAAAAGAAGATATACAGAATATGCGGTAGCGCAGTTGCGTTATACAACCTAGCTAAAATCATGCGATTAAAACGGAGTTTTTTGCCACAATGTTACCATGTGACGCCAAAATACGCTTTAGCAAGTGGCTAACTATGAGCAAGCGGGTAGCTCGCACGGAAGTTCTGACAGGGAGGCCCAAATAAGTTAACGAAGACACTACCTTAACGGTAATATCACGAAGTCTAATAGATACATCAGTCAAATCATTCTAATTAAAGACATAATTTATCTCTAAGACAGCATTTGTAGTATCTAACGGTACAGATAGCGCGAGAACTCTTCTTTTGGTTTGCAATGGCTCTGCTGTTGCTCGATCAGAGACAATTAAGTATATCGGAATTCAGTACGGATCTGACTTTAGAATGCTACGCAGACTGGTTTCGTCCTCGGCATATCGAGGAATGCGCACCGGGCACGCAAAAGCGGTAACTCTGAAAAATACTGTGAGTAAAAGGATTCTGGCGAGACTTTTTAACCCAATGGTAACATCGCATTTTTCTTTACATTTCCTCTTTATTTGATCTGCTTACACAGTCCGAAAAACGACAACTTTGTACTAAACACTTTAAGCTTGCAAAATCTGTTAGGAATCATGCCCTGGACGTCCAATACATCCTTATGCTAAAGGTTCGGAATTATTGATCCTACCGCAAAATGCAAAGAAATTGAAAGCTGTTTGAAAGCTTGTGCCAAAACCCTGAAAGCTTGTGCCAAAACCCTGACGCACCTGTATTTTTCCTGAAACCCTGAAAGCTTATATATATATATATATATATATATATATATATATATATATATATATATATATATATATATATATATATATATATATATATATATATATATATATATATATATATATATATATATATATATATATATATATATATATATATATATATATATATATATATATATATATATATATATATATATATATATATATATATATATATATATATATATATATATATATTAAAAAGAACAATCTCAGACATAGCTGCTTTGGCGTTGAAACTAAGACCAATTTTCTGGTATTCATCATTTAATATTATAAAATTCTCCTCAAAGCACGCAATGGTCCGACAAGACTTAGATTCAAACCACAAACTATACATGAACATTCAATATGCGATCGTGGCTGTATTATTGAATTATTGAAAAAATCAGGTGAAATAATAAATCCCTGTCTCACTCCCTTATAAACCGGTAAGACAACATAAATATTACTCAAACCAGGAATATAAATACGGACCACGAAATTATCATATAAATACCGATGCGCTCCTATCACTGAAGGGTTGAACCCCCTTGTATATACTGAATACAAAATATATTCATGGACGTGCAAATTCAATGCACGGTGAACATCATGGCTACCAAGAACTAGAGATTCACTAGATGCATCAGCATACAAAAGTATAGCACATAGAGCAGACAGAGCATGATCAGACCCCAGTCCCTTCTGAAATATACATATATATATATATATATATATATATATATATATATATATATATATATATATATATATATATATATATATATATATATATATATATATATATATATATATATATATATATATATATATATATATATATATATATATATATTTTTTTGTTATATAAAAAAATCTTATCAAAACAGTAGTTTAATATTGATATACAGACATGTACAGGATGAAAAGACAAAAAAAAAACAAAAAAAAAAAACAGAAACACAGGGATAGATACCACAGTCGTTAGTCCTGAAGATCAGGCTGGGCATTCCCTGCTATTCTTGCCATGAAAGTAAACCTCAAAAATTGAGGTTGTAGGCAAAATAATGACCCACTAAATAATGATGGCATACAAAGCATGTTTAAAAAGTTTAAAATTTATTTCTTTAAATAAAGTATAAAGAGTTGAGGCCAACTCTTATTAAGGAGGGAAGTACTGTAGTAAGCTGACTATTAAGTCAGAAATTGAATTTAGTGGAATAAATTATTATGACAGAAATACAAATTGCAGTTTGGAAATTACCACTTTTTACTAAGATAAGTGTATGGAAAAGAACCACAGATCCTAGAGCTCAGGATATGTTATGGCATTGGAGGAAATTGGAAAATATCCACATGCTGGCTTATGCACTTGTGTAGCCTGGAAAGCGCGTTGGGCCTAATCTATAAAAGATACATTTTATTGTAACTAGCAACTTTTTATCTATTGATACACAGGTAACCTCTGGTTTTTGTAAAAAAAAATTCTTAGGAGTGTTTTAGAGTATCATAATTATCCTTCATTTTCTTATAGTCTATAGATATATCTTTCTTTTCTTGTTGTTCTGTGGGTCAATAGTCCCGGTACCGAGATTAGTAAAACCTTGTACAGTTGTTGAGTTCAATAAAAAACAATCAATATTTATACCAACTTCCCTATACCAATATTTATACCTTTCATCTATGCCCAGTAGGAATGCCTAGTATAATTAGTCAAGCCAACCCTAAGTGGAGATACTAACCTAGCATAAATTACTGCATAGACTTACCCCCTCTAGCCATACAATACCCACTCCACTATAACTTTAAATAACAGATTTCTATGATTTTAGCAAATCTGCATATCAATTTCAAATTACATGGAGTGTTATGGTTTAACTATCCTAATTTTTTTTATACCCTCTGACATCCTGCATTACCCACCAATAGTTGCAGGGTATGTGAGCATATAAATATGTAGGCCCCTGGACAATATAGTGACAAATTGTATAAATGGTGGCTCTGCATTCTGCATGCTTATTTGTTGCACTGTTCTTACTTGATGAACATTACCTATTTATCTATTGCTTGATAGTAAGTTTTTATTTCGAGGTTTTATTTCGTGATTCTTCTTTGAAAACAAACACTGAGCTTCTTATCAGAGGTGTTATGTATAAGCAGGTGAAGACTCCCTCCTAACATGTTTAATTGGCAGGTGAAATAATAATGTCAGTAAAACTGTAGTGCAAAATGTTGTATTATACAATCTCTATGTTTCAAGTAGCTAAATAACAGTAAGAAAATAAACGGTATTAGTCTAAAAAGGCAAGATATTCATAACCTAGCTCTACACCACTTTAATCATCATTAAAATGGGAAGCAAGAAAATATTTTATGGCTAGGGTACTTTACCTGTTGCAGTACAGTAAAACAAAAGACAGTGTCAGTAATGATGAGAGAGAAATATAATTTGAGTTCTTGAAGAGCAATTCTGGCAGAATTGTGACCAAGGGGAAACCTACATCTTTAAAAAAAAAAAGGAGATGCCTGAGTTAGGCTATCTTGAGTTTTTATTGATGCTTATTCCTTTTGAGTGTTTCTACGTTTGAAATGTTTATCTTTATCAAATTTCCCAAATACAGTGGCTAAGCATCTTAAACATCTGACAATTTTCTAGAAAACTTGACAACAAATACAGATGGTGGAAAATTATGCAAATTTTTAAAGCCAAAAAAACAAACAAATAGTAATATGAAAAAAATGACAGTTTTCAATATATCAACAAGATTGTTTGTTAAAACAAACAAACATGAAAATAAAATCAATAGAAATTTTCTGCACTATATAGCCTAGGCTAACTATATTGACTTGACAATTATGTCATGATTTCTAAGGAGAAATACCAAGCCATTGCTACTTCAGGATTGGGTAAATTAAGCAATTCAAGCTTTCATTTTTCTGTACTTAGTACAGTGAAACTTTTCTTTGCACACTTTATAGAGTCATTTTTTCAGCAAATCAAAATCATTGGATGCATAATGTTAATACTATTGAATGCCAAAGAAAAAGAGGAATCAATGGTAAAATATTTTCTCTAAGACAAGAAAAAACTAAGCAGCGTGGTATTTAGTTTTGGGAAATAATAATTTTATGATAATGGTGCCAGCAAGAAATAAATCTTTGTACCCATCTAGCTACTGTTGGTTAGTGCCAGAGTTTTAGACTGGTAATTTTGGTCCATAAGACTTTAGTATGGTTTTTAGTAAAGGAACTGCTTTTTACCTAATTATCTAAATGCTAAATGACTATTTTCTCAATCGAAATTTTTCTTGTAATTTAAGTTTGCCTAAACATTTGCTGATTTTCTTTTCTTTTTTTCTTTTTTTTTATTAAACACAGGAGAAAGCCATATGCTTGTCACAATACAAATACAAGAAATGACAGCTCAACAGCAACACTACAAAACACAAAACAAAAATATTCATCAGTAAAAACAACTAAACAACTAACTATATTACAGAACCTGTTTTTCATAGAACTGAGTTTCAACAAGAGCACTCTTAAATGTTTGTGCAGAAACTATGGCATCAGGTAAAGTATTCCAAAAATTTTGTTGCTCTGTTCATAAGATTACATTACCTATTTTCTTGTGCACTGCAGCTGATAATGTTTATCCAAGTTTTGTTGAGTGGCTGAGTAATGACTAAGCTTGAAGAAATCAGCCTAGTCCATATTATCAACACCCTTCATAATACAGTACATATTGACCAGGTCAATCCTGTCCCATCAAAACTGCAGAGAAGGAAGTCCCAAACATTGCAGTTAATGCTGATATGGTAAATGACTCAAATATGGCACAAATTTTGACACCCAATGTTGAACCTTTTCAATTTGCAGTAAGTCATGTTTTCATGTTGGATACCACACAGAGGAACACTATTCTACCATCAGGGTGTACTATTGTTATGCATAGTGTCATAAAATTTTGAAAGTTAAATTTCCTGAAACTTCTCTTAATTTGAAGCGTCCCCAGGGCATAACTTACAACCCTTACCCTGAGGGCTGGGGATTTTATTATCCTCAAAGACATAATTTCCAGACTGTTCTGATATGCTGAACAAATTGGATATCAAAATTTTGATTGGAAGTGATTGGGGTAATTATGGGCGGGGGGGGGGTCATTTGCCCTCTGATCAATTTCTAGTAATAAAAAATGCACTAGTCTTTTTAATTTCCAATCAAATGAGCCCTTTTTGAAGCTTTTACAACAAAATGTTCTATAAAAACCTTATATGCCCCAAGGGAATAACTTACAACAATAGTCCTGAGGGCTATGGGGGGAGGTTTTTCATCCTCAGACATAATTTCCAGACCTTTCAACTATGTTGAACAAAATGGCCATATCAAATACTGATTGATAATGTTTGGGGAAATGATGGACCTTGGGGGGGGGGGATTCTCCCTCCAAATACTTTTAACTATTAAAAAGGACAATAGCCCTTTCAATTTCCAATCAAATGAGCCCTTTTTAAAGTTTTTACAACAGCACTTTCTATAGAAACACTATATGTAAGTTATGCCCCCCAGGGCATAACTTACAACCTTAGCCCTGAGGGCTGTGGGGGGGGGGGTTATCATCCTGAAAGACCTAACTTTCAGAACTTTAAACTACTTTGAACAAAATGACTTTCTTAAAATTGTGATTGGATGTGTTTGGGGAAACAGTGGGCGTGAGAGGGGGGTTAGTTACCCTTCAACTACTTTTGACTATTGAAAAAGGCACTAGCCCTTTCAATTTCCAATCAAACAAGCCCTTTTTAAAGTTTCTATGACAAAACTTTCTATAAAAACCTTATATGCCCCCAGGGCATAACTTACAACCTTTGCCCTGGGGAGTCTAGGGGGTTTGTTATCCTCAAATACATAATTTGCAGAACTTTCAACTATGTTGAACAAAATGGCTATCTCATAACTTTGATTAAATGAGTTTGGGGAAATGGTGGGCATGAGGGGGTTAGTTACTCTCCATTTACTTTTGACTATTAAAAAGGGCACTAGCCCTTTCAATTTCCAATCAAACAAGCACTTTTAAAAGTTTCTATGACAAAACTTTCTATAAAACCTTATATACCCCCAGGGCATAACTTACAACCCTTGTCCTGAAGTTTCTGAGGGGGTTATCATCCTCAAAGACCAAACAAAATGGCTATCTAAAAAATTTTGATTGGATGTCTTTGGGGAAATAGTGGATGTGGGAGGGGGTGGAGTTGCCCTTCAATCACTATTAAAAAGGCACCAGCCCTTTCAATTTCAAATTGAATGAGCCCTTTTTGATCATCCTCAAAGACCTCATTTCCAAAACTTTTAACTATGTTGAACAAAATGGCTATCTAAAAATATTGATTGGATGTGTTTGGGGAAAAGATGGGCATGAGAGGGGGGTTAGCTGCTCTCCAATCACTTTCAACTATTAAAAAGGGAAGTAGCCCTTTGAATTTCCAATTAAATGAGCCCTTTTTCAAGTTTCTACAAAAAATCTTTCAACAAAAACCTTATATGCCCCAAGGGCATAACTTATAACCCTTGCCCTGAAGACTGTGGGGTAGTGTCCACCTCAAAAACATAATTTCTAGAACTTTCAAATAAAATTTGATTGGATATGTTTGGGGAAATGGTGGGCATGGAAAGGGTGTTAGTTACCGTCCAATCACTTTCAACTATTAAAAGGGCACTAGCCATTTCAATTTCCAACTGAATGAGCCCTTTTTGAAGTTTCTACAACAATACTTTCCATATAAAACCTTATATGCCCCTCAGGGCATTACTTACAACCCTTGCCCTGAGGGCTGTGGGGGGGGGGGGGTTGTCATCCTCTAAAACCTAATTTCCAGAGCCTTTAACTACATTGAACAAAATGCCTATCTCAAAATTTTGATTGGATGTGTTTGGGGAAAACCTGGGTGTGAGAGGGGGTTTAGTTGCCCTCTAATCACTTTCAACTATTAAAAAGGGCACTAGCCCTTTGAATTTCCAATCAAACGAGCTGTTTTCAAGTTTATACAACAAAGCTTTCAATAAAAACCTTAAATAGCCACAGGGCATAACTTACAACCCTTGCCCTGAGGGCTGTGGGGGGAGTGTCCTCCTCAAAGACATAACTTCCAGATCTTTCAACTACATTGAACAAAATGGCTATCTCAAAATTTTGATTGGATGTGTTTGGGGAAATGGTGGAAGGAAAGGGTGTTAGTTGCCATCCAATCACTTTTGACAATTAAAAAGGGCACAAGTCCTTCAAATTTCCAATTGAATGAGCCTTTTTTGTAGTTTCTACAACAACTCCCTTGATACAAAGTGCCCTGGTCTAAAACCAAAAAACAAATATACATTGTGCCAACATTGTCCTTTACTTAGGCAGTGCTATTGTGCTGCCTATGATAACAAGGAAAGAACTTATCACATGCTCATTTTATAACCTCTTGAATAAACTCAAAAGCAACATCTGCATTACTAATTTGAAGCTCCTCAACAATAGAAACAGAACAGATAAAGTCATGAATTTATCATAACAACCCTTACTGTAATCATGATAAAATTTAGAACCAGAGTTCACCACTGCACTTATATTCATTGATAGAGACATAACTTCATGGTCACTTTTGCCTAGAGGTGGCAGCATCCTAAGGTCTACTATGTAATCTGGAGTTTTGCATTACTTTTTGTACTAATTACTAATGAACAGTTGATTAACATGCTAAAAATTGCCTATTTGACAAAAAATAAACAAGAAAGCAGTAATTTCTTATATAGAGCCCAGGGCTACATAGAGGCATTAGAAGACAGGGGGTCAGGGATACCAATTTACAAAAACGTGGGGAGGGGGGCAAAATGTATTTTTCCAAATCTATGGACAACAATTTTGTTTTTAATTTTTGTTTATATTTGTTTTTTATAATACCAAAAAAGGATATTTTATAATGAAAATGTCAAACAACAATTATTTTCCCAAGTCCAGGGAGGCAACTGTCTCTCTGTCCTTATCCCCCTCAATTACTGCACCTGATGGAGGGAAGGTGGAATGTCATTGCAATTGTAACAAGTATTATATTTGGAGAGAACAAACAAAGACAATTCAAATGGCATAATTATCTTTTGGCTAACAATTTAAGGTAAAATTGTAGTTTAAGGGCTTTTTGCTATCTTGGGAAGTAGTTGAGTCACATGATGGAAACCTTTGGAAAAGGTATTGTCAAGTTTATATGTCTAGTGTTTTCTTATTGTTAGTGCTTAGAAGACTGCATAGGTCTAAACTGTTGGAATCCTGACAAAAAATGCATTGCCTTAATTTTGAGTTTTCAAACTCTTATTTATTGGCATTGGTTTTGAATCCTTTTATAGGTGTCTTGCTAAAGCTAAGAAATAGTTCTACAGGTTTTACAAACTTATAAATTGGCATTGATCAGAGGTGTGGGGCTGAAAACATTTTTCTTATCCTTCATTTTAATATACAATCTATTTTGGGCAAAATTCTACTTTAGCTACTTTTGACTATCTTGGAAAGGGGTTAGGTTAGGAAATGAAACTTTCAAGGATGGGTCTACAGGCTAAAGTTTGGGTCAATATCTACCAAATCATATTATTGAGTTAGGACTAAAGTGAATACACCATTCGATGCCTTTTTTTATGCTGATAATGAATATAATAACCATTTTTATCGGAAATGAATTTCCGCCCCCCCCCCCATAGCGGCCAATTCCGGGTTAGTTTCGGTATAGCCTATAGAGGGGGGGGGGGGCTGAAATTCATGTCCAAAATAAATGATTATTATATTCACAATAAACATAAAAAAGGCATCAAATGGTGTATTAACTTTAGTCCTAACTCAATAATATGATTTGGTAGATATTGACCTAAGTATGTCCCAGGAAGGTATTTTGAAGTACCTACCTCCACTCCTCCTTCTGGGGGTCTTTTGACAAAACAAAATGACAAATTGAAATTTTGACAAAACAACATTTTACCTTAGCCTAATTTTCAGCTATCAGTTTCTTTTTCTCTGGTTTTAGTTCTGAAATGCAATTCCTGTTATTTGAGTAGAATTTCCAGTCATTTCAATGTTTTTTTTTCAAAATTTAGGAAAGCATTTGCATATCTTTAAAACCTTATAAATTGGGATTGAGCAAAGTTGTGAAGCTGAAAAAGATTTTGTTGTACTTCATTTAAGCACAAGATTATTTTCCAGGTTTGAATTTTATAACACACAGAATTTTAAAGGTAATCAAAGGTCAGGACCCTCCAGAGGGAGAAGGAGTGGAGGTAGGTACTTCAAAATACCTTCCCGGGGTATACTTTAACCTGTAGACCCATCCCCAAAAGTTTTGGTTTTCTAACCTAACCCCTTCCCAAGATAGCCAAAAGTAGCTAAAGTAAAGTTTTACCATATCTATTAGTCTAGAGACTATTGGCAAACACCAAAAATTCAGATGATAGGCTATTTCTGTAGACAAATCTATAGTATGCTATTGAGAATAAATATTACTTTTTTGCCAATTTTTCTAAGAGTTAGGGCCAATTGAACAGCTGTTGTTGATTTTCCAACTCCACCCTTTCCCGAGAGTATTAGTATAATATTTGGTGATTTTAAGTCCATAATATACCAGTTCCAGAATTTGTATGAGGGTGATACAAAAAACCGCGAGAAATAATTTGAAAATGTTTTGCTTAATATTCAGCGTTGTCGTTGTGCCGGATGTGACAAGCCTAAAACTAAGCTTTAAATCTTCACCAAAGGAATTTATGCCTTATCACAGACAGGGTCGCCACCGTCAGTAGGATTTTACTATATCTAGAAAAAAAAAAAAAAAATCTAGTAAATTTAGAGGATCTAGTAAATTTCCCAAAATCTAGTAAAAAGTCATGATTTGTAGTAAACAAAACTTTTGTTATTTTCCATGAATCCAGGGGAAAAAATTAGGGTCCATTCATTACAAAATCTGATTTCGATTACGTTAGATATTATGGCTACTATTGCTCTCATTTTTACAATTTCGCGTCAACCCTAGCGCTTAAAAATCTCTACTTATCTCTCGGCTTCTTCTTAATACTCGCTTTGAAAGGCAAACTATTTAAAATCAGGGCTGGCTTAATTTGTTTTCAGAAAATTTTCCCAGACTGTCATAACAGCTGCTACGTTTGTTAGTTAGCCTTGTCTCTTTTTGAAGACGCTGCTGGAAACGAACTTTTTCCATACTTGCCCAAGTTCTTTCTGACTCTCTGCAGATAGCCCCATTCAAGTGCTGGAGCAGAGAGACAGTTCTTGATTTTGCTGGTCATCAAAACTAAAAACAGGAATAGGCTAAATGTCTCGAGTGTTTCGTCCCTGATGAAAACGAAGCAACTTGTTCTCAGGTCGTCAAGTGGAGTACATGACTGAGTGATCCCCAGCGATTTGACTCGGGCTATAAAGAAATGGAAACAAGTAGATCCCTTCATTCAGAATTCGACACTAGTGGATACTTTAAATTCGGATGAGGCCGAGGAAGATTAAAGCCTTTTATGTGCGACTTTTTTTAATTGTGACTACTTATTTTTCTTCTTACTTTTCAATTTGTATGGTTTGCCTGACCTGAAGAATATTGACACAATTATCTATTTTTATAACTAATTATTGTATGTTATATACTTTTCTTTTTCTTGGCAGTCCTAGTGAAGTTCGAGGTGTACTTTTTTATTTATACATTTTAACAACTAAACGGGTAGCCGATTACGTCATTGTCGTTTTGAAGGGACATAGATAGTATTGGTTTTTGATTCCCTTGAATACGAACGAAAGAGAATCCATAAGAAATCAGTTCAAAACATCCTAAATTAATTGCTTTAAAATTTGCCAGAAATCTTTGTAAGTAGCTTGTTCCTTATTTAAAGACCAGCCCAATTAGTGTTTTAGAAGTGGCAAATTTCCTCTTAAAAATGCAAAATTGAAGGGTTTAGATTTCAAACCTAAAAACGGAAAATGGGGGACATATTTCAAAAGCCGTCACTTTTAAACACACCTCAGATTCTAAGCACTCCATCACCTGAACTGCTTGGTGAATATGAGTTGTATCTTTTCATCTTCGTTGATTGTTTTTTAATTTCCAATATATCTGAATTTTATGTCTTGAAGACCATTGATAAATTTAAAGTCTGGCTTCACCAGCAGAATTTCCAGAATCAAAGATTCCAGACTATTGTCTGACGTCTTGGATACACCGCATCTGTAATATGAAGTCTATCCAGTAGTACATCCATATGATAAAAAAAAGGATTTTTGAACTTATAGGTTTCCGGAATTTTCAATCATACTATGAAAACAAAAGAAAAGAGGAAAAGAGAAAAAAAAGAAGAAAAAGGAAAAAAGATAGTGGAAATCCTATTGATTATCCTCCTATAGTAAAAATCGATACTTGATGGTGCGCGTGCGGCGGCAGCCGCACGCGCACCAAAATTTTTTTTAGTATTTTTTTTAAGCAAAAAATTTTTTTAGTATTTAGTAAAAACAGATACGATTGAGTAAATTTTTCTTCTCAGATTTAGTAAATTCTTCCAGGCCAGGGTGGCAACCCTAATCACAGAAAAGAAGGACGATGTTTTACGAATTTTCAATTTAAAAGGATTGTTCCAAACTATAGTTTTCATATTTTAACAGTCTCAAGTACATTTTAAAGAGAAAATTTCCTTCTGTAAATGTACTAAGTGGAGAATACTGGCCATAAGATTTTCA
Source organism: Artemia sp. Qi Xiang Cuo (assembly GCF_049724085.1). Lineage (NCBI taxonomy): Eukaryota > Metazoa > Arthropoda > Branchiopoda > Anostraca > Artemiidae > Artemia > Artemia sp. Qi Xiang Cuo. The sequence goes on along the minus strand of NC_142801.1, from coordinate 52,682,183 downwards.
AAGGTTCTAATTATCTATGAATTCTTTTAAGAGCATTTAAGGTTATTTATATCTTATATTATTGAAAATTACGAGTATCAATGATTATTTTCCAACGATTAGATGAGGTTTTGATTCAACGATTTGGTATAAGCCTAGGGTTCCAATCATACATAAAGGAACATGTTAAGAAAAAAATTCGTACTTTATAATATGCAGAATAATCCTAGTTAACATATTTTGCAGCAGGAGAACCTTTATCTCCACATTTTCCCTACATTTCCAGTTTTTCTATCACATTTCTAAATATTTGTGTCTATTCTGAAAGTATTGAAAATCGTTTATAACCAAACATCCAAACGCCAGCTAAATAATCTAATCAAACCTAACTTAGCCTAATTTATCAGTATTTGTCTACTAATATGTTTTAGTGAGAAATTATAAGATGGCACTGATGTGGTTTGATTATGCGAAAATGGATAAATGCAGTCGAATCCATGTTTGTTTTTCAGAATTTTATTTTAAAAAATTGTACAACAGTAAAACAAGTGAAGATAAAGGTTCTACCGCAGTAAAATGTGTTAACTAGGATTTTTATGCAATATGCATATTATGAAGTAAGAATTATTTTCTTAACATGTTTCCTTAAGTAATGCTAGAACTCTAGGCTTATACCAAAGGTTTCTTACAAATTTGCACCGAATCATTTTGCATAGTATCTCCATTTCCTGATTAAAGTCGGTGCTGGGGAAATAGCAGTGTTACGGGAAATACTTTTAAAATGTAGATAAAGGTTCTACCGCAGCAAAATGTGTTAACTAGGATTTTTATGCAATATGCATATTATTAAGTAAGAATTATTTTCTTAACATATTTCCTTTAGTAATGCTAGAACTTTAGGCTTATACCAAAGATTTCTTACAAATTTGCACCGAATCATTTTGCATAGTATCTCCATTTCCTCATTAAAGTCGGTGCTGGGGAAATAGCAGTGTTACGGGAAATACTTTTAAAATGTAATTAATTACAAATTTACATTACAACGTATCTTCATTACAAAATACGTATTAAAAATAAAAATTATTGTAACTACAAAACACCTTTTTCTCAAAGTGTACTGTTTATGAAAAAAATTCTTAAGAAATTCATTATCAAAGTTGGGACTTTGTTTTTAACAACAAAAGTTTCTCAAACCTCTTATTGCCAAGCTTACTCTGCTTTGCAGTAAAAACCAAAGCCCAAACAGAAAAAAGACGTTCCACTGAAGCAGACGATGGTATGGCAGTATTGAACTTTTGAAAAATTCTTGCAACGTCTTGATATTCAGTTAAGCAATCAATCGAGCATTTTTATCGTCCATAAGCCTCAATAACTGAATTGTCATGTTATAGCCAAAAGAAAAATCAGAGCTTGTCGCAACACCATTACTATCGAAAGTAAAAAAAAGACATCAAAACAGATCAACGTCATTTGCTGTACTCGGCATTACAATCAGTCAACAGAACAGATCATCAGCTATGGATAGAAAAATATGTCTCATTACGTAAAGTTGCATCAATGATTCGGCCACGGATATCTCCCGGTATTCATCTTCCCTTGAAATCAGGGTGGATTCTCCTAGCTACTGCTAGCTCCTTAAAATTTTACTCAGCTGCATTTTAAAAGTATGTGCAAATCGGTTCTCTAAACCATCCAAGGTTACTTCCACAAAAGCATATGCGCGCTTGATAGAGTGTTTTTGTTTCTAGTAAATCATTTCCTTTCTTACTGCAATCAATGTGGGCAAGAGCTTTCCCATAAAACAGTTCTTGTCATCCTGTAGTGTGTCAAGTACCCTGGTGACATGCTAAGTTACCTTGGCATTCTCTTCAAGAAACTCAAGCTCAATCGCTTTCCACTTCGGTTTGTTTAGTTTGATGTACTGAAAAAATGTGCGTTGTCAGTTTAATATACATATTCTGATATTTATTCCTTAAAATTAATTTATTTTTGATTTCTTAAAGTTATCAAAATAAAAATATTTAAAAGATTTTTTTTAGTAAAGTACAAATTATATTCTGGATTTTTTATTGGATCTCAAATTTTGATTGGAAGTGTTTGGGGAAATGATGTGTGTGGGAGGGGGGTTGCATTTGCCCTCTGATCACTATTGACTCATAAAAAAGGCACTAGTCCTCTCAATTTCCGATCGATCAGCCCTTTTTGAAGCTTCTACGACAAAACTTTCTATAAGAACCGTATATGCCCTATGGGCATAACTTACGACCCTTGTCCTGAGGGCCATGGTGGGAGGATTGTCATTGTCAAAGGCGTAATTTACAAACCTTCCAACTACGTTGAACCAAACGGCCATATCAAAATGCTGATCGTAAATGTTTGGGGAAGTAATGGCCGTGTGGGGGGGGGGGGGGGCAATGCGCGATTCCCCTCTGATTACGTTCGATTATTTAAAAGGGCAATAGCCCTCTCAATTTCGAATTGAATGAGCCCTTTTTGAAGTTTTTACGACAACACTTTCTATAAAAAACCTTATATGCTTTTGGCATATCTTACAACCTTAGCCATAAGGACTGTGGGGGTCGTCATACTCAAAGACATAATTTCCAGACCCTTTAACTACATTAAACAAAATGGCTATATATAAATGTTGATCGGAAGTGTTTGGGGAAATGATGGGCGTCGGGGGGAGGGGGGGCATTCGCCCTCCGATTGCTTTTGACAAAAATTTTAAAATTTTGATCGAATGTGTTCGGGGAAATAGTGGATGTGAGAGGGGGTTAGTTGCCCTCCAGTCACTTTCGACTATTAAAAGGGCACTAGCCCTTTCAAATTCCAATCGAATGAGCTATTTTTGAAGTTTCTACGACAACACTTTCTATAAAAAACTTTACATGGCCCCAGGGCATAACTTACAACCCTTACCCTGTGGGTTGTGGGGGAGTTTTCTTACTCAAAGACCTAATTTCCAGACCTTTAAACTACGTTGAGCAAAATGGCTACTTCATAATTTTTATTGGATGTATTTGGGGAAATGCTGGGCGTGAGAGGCGGTTAGTTGCCCTTCAATCACTTTCGACTATTAAAAAGGGCACTAGCCGTTTCAATTTCCAATCGAATGAGTCCTCTTTGAAGTTTCTACAACAACACTTTCTATAAAAACCTTATATACCCCCAGGGCATTGCTTAAATCCCTTGCCCTGAGCGCTGTGGAGGGTATTCATCCTCAAAAGACCAAATTTCCAGAACTTTCAACTACGTTGAAAAAAATAGACTTCTCAAAATTTTGGATTGGATGTGTTTGGGGAAATAGTGGGTGAGAGAGGGGGTTAGTTGCCCTCCAATTACTTTCTACTATTAAAAAGGGCACTAACCCTTTCAATTTCCAATCGAATGAGCCCTTTTTGAAGTTTCCGCGACAACCCTTTCTATAAAAACCTTGTATGTCCCGAGGGAATAACTTACAACCCTAGCCCTTAGGGCTTTTCGGGGGGGGGGGGGGGTTGTCAGCCTCAAAGACCTCATTTCCAGAACTTTAACTACGTTGAACAAAATGGCTATCTCAAAATTTTGATTAGATGTGTTTGGGGAAATGGTGGGGATGCGAGGGGGGTTACTTGCCTTCCAATCACTTTCAACTTTTAAAAAAGGCACTATCCCTTTCAATTTCCAATTGAATGAGTTATTTTTGTAGTTTCTACGACAATACTATCTATAAGAACCTTATATGCTCAAAGGGCATAACTTACAGCCCTTGCCCTAAAGGGTGGGGGGGGGGTTGTCATCCTCAAAGACATAATTTCTAGAACTTTCAACTACTTTGAACAAAATGACTATCTCAAAATTTTGAACAAGCCCTTTTTGAAGTTTCTACGAGAACACTATAAGATTTATATTAGGTTTTCTATAAAAAAACCTTATATACCCCCAGGGTATAGCTTACAACCCTTGCCCTGGGGGCAATGGGGGGTTTTCATCCTCAAAGACATAATTTTCAGAACTTTCAACTACGTTAAAAAAAATACCCATCTCCAACTTTTGATTGTATGTGATTGGAGAAATGGTGGGCGTAAGAGGAGGGATAGTTGTCCTTCAATCACTTTTGACAATTTAAAAGGGCACTGGCCCTTTCAATTTCCAATAAAATGAGCCCTTTTTGAAATTTCTACGACAACACTTCTATAATAACTTTATATAAACCCAGGGCATTACTTACAACTCTTGCCCTGAGGGCTCTGAGGGGAGTTATCATCCTCAAAGACCTAGTTTCCAGAACTTTCAACTACGTTGAACAAAATGGCTATCTCAAAATACTGATTGGCTGTGTTTGGGGAAATGGTGGGCGTGAGAGGGGGCTAGGAGCCTTCCAATCACTTTTATTTATTAAAAATAGGGCATAACTTACAGCCCTCACCCTGAGGGCTGTGGCAGGGGGGGGGGGGGGGGGGGAGTGTCCTCCTCAAAGACATATTTTCCAGATCTTTTAACTACGTTGAACAAAATGGCTGTCTCAAAATTTTGATTGGGATGTGTTTGGGGAAATGGTGGGCTTAGAAGGGGTGTTAGTTGCCCTACAATCACTTTTGACTGTTAAAAAGGACACAAGCCCTTCCAATTTCCAATCAAATGAGCCTTTTTTGAAGTTTCTACGACAACTCCTTCGATACGAAGTGCCCTTGTCTAAACAAAGAAAGATACGATGTGCCAACACCGTTTTTACTTAGGCAGCCCTCTTGCGCTGCCTTTGATGAAAAATAGCCCTATGTAACGTTTTATACACTTTAACGTGGGGTGTGTGGATACGATTTTACCACTCCCTACTTGCCAGGTTTGGGTTTTGGTTTGAGTAAAAAGATCTATCACAAACAGTAAGTAGAAAAAATGAGATCTTCGGTATTTAGAAACAGTAGGAACTGTTGTTTTCTTAAAAGTGTGTCAACCAGTTTTCGCGCCCTGAGTACCAAAAGTCAATCCACTAGATAAGGTAAACTTTAACGGGACAAACTGGTCTAAACCATCATCCACTACTTCAAAACAAAAGAAGCATTTTTGATCTTCGTTTCTCAAGAAACGTGACATTCTATTTCGGCATGGTAAAATCATATGTGTCACTTGAAGCATAAGCTCCCTTACTTTTGGCTCCATAGGAAATGAATACAGATGGCTGATTGCAGTTTAAAAATTTACAAATGGTTCTTTTTCTTTTACGTAGTACCCACCATTTTCCTCTTCGGGAGTTAAGAGTCTGCTTATCTCCATTTTATTTGTTTGCTATCTGTCATGAGAAGCCCTTTCTGTTGCAGTGGCTTCAATATTTGGACTGAATCCTTCATAGAAGCTGGGATATTTGTCTCCGAATTAGTTTGAGTAGGCTCATTTAGTATGGGAAGTGGCCAATTCTTTATTTACTTACTGACTTAAAATTGTGAGCAATGAGCTGCTGCAAATTACAGTGGTATAGTGTAAACAAGCTTTAAGATTGGTGAAGGTGAACAGCCCCGGGTATCCTGTTATTCATTTGCTCTTAATTTTGAATGGATTTTGACTTTGTAAGATTTAATTTGTTGCACTAAACTTCCCACTTGGGTTGCAGGAACGTACTAAAAGAGTGAAGATCTCACTGGTAATTGCGGCGAAGCTGGCTCTTGGGATGACTCTCCTTCTTGATCCTACAGGGACCACTGAAACATTGCCTTGGGTCCCTCATTTCCAAAAGATGGTCAAGATGTTGCCATCAACATTGGTGGATGATATTTGTCACAAGACGCTGGTTAGTCATTTTTTATATCTCAATAATTGAGACTCAATATTTCTTGTGCATATTAAGGATTCTTTGGAGAGATACATTTTCAAACACTACACTCTCGCTCTACATTAACATGCCGTGATTTGGCTACGCAGGGCAGAATGTATCATTATCATTATTACAATAGATCAACATTTGATCTATTTTAAAGAGTTCATGAAGTGTTTCAATTTTTTTTGTGTATTTCTCTTGGCCTCTACTCTCCCCTCCCCCTTGACCAATTCGATGGTTATGATGATTAAAACATGTTTAGTATATGTCCGCCGCCAGACTATCCAAAATAACCTTTGATGGAAGGGTCATCTTATACTTCTATATTTCTGTTTTTTTATATTTCTTTTTTTGCTTTTCTCCTTAGCAAGAAGGATACAAAGAAAATACGCTCAGGATATTTTAAGTATTGTAAATATCTGCTGCGTTTGCCTCGGTGGTACCGGAACCATAGAATCGTTTCTAAATTTGATATTTTTGATGCGCCCTCGGGACTGAAACAAATATCTGCAGATCTATGTTTTAAAACTCAGCAAATGATTGGTGTTTTTGACCTTCTTTGGCCATATTTTGATTTGACTTAATTTATTTATGTTGTATTATTGAATTGTGTATTTATGTTTTTTTTTATCCCACAGTTTTTCCATTGTATTTTGTAGGTTTTAAATAAATATTATTATATTATTATTATTATTATGAATGTTGTCATAGTTTTATTAGAGCCATATAGGATGTAAAAAGAAAAACGCTATTATTACGTTAGCTCTGATGACATCGGTATGTTATGACTTCATTACATAAAAGATCGATATAGTTCATTATTCGAGGGATTTGATGTTTTTCAAAATCACCATAGTTGTTTTGGTTATATACATATAGTTTTAAAGTGAACGGTAAAAATAGTTACCATTCATGAATCACGTGTTTTGCTATTCCGCCTGCGTGCTTTAATAACGATAAACTTTTCAGAAATTTTTAATGACGCCTTAGACACCAAAAACATAAGGTATATATAAATTAGAAGTTGCCACTGTACAGTGGAGCAAGAGGTCTCCTTCGGTGTTGAAGGATAAAAGTTGAACGCACTCTGTGGCAATGAGTAGTTCGTTCGGAATGGCAGTTTGGAATGCTTCGGCCTTGAATCCCAAACCTTATCCAGTAGTGCTTTTTGTAGCTTCACAAGATGGTGAAGGATCTTTGTCCACTTTTTTCGGTGGATCCTTTCTTTGACAAAAAGGTTTATAGTTTTTGTTTTCCATGTTTTTTGCATTTTCTTAAATTTGTAATTTTTACATTTTTTTTTAATTGAGGAATTTTGTCGGAACTTAGGAACTAAGTTCAAATATTAAAAGTAGTTACTGTTTAATGACTTGTAGTTCCAATATCTTTTTGACTTTATTATGACAGATTAAACATTCTTTTGTATTTGTCAGTTTGAAAAACAGTCAACGCTTTTTTCATAAAACCATTAACTTGTTCTGAAAATTAATTATGACTTAAGGGGAATTATATTATAATACCTATAAAAACCCTTCAATATTCCTTACAGTGTCATTTTCGTACCCTTTAAAATCTCTTTGTGCTTGCCAAACTGCCCAGAATTTTTTTTTTTCTAGGCTCAAACTTTCAAAATTTCTATGATAGTTGGGACTGATAAATATGAAGAAGGGATTTAACCTCTGACCTCCTAACATGTGGAAGAATTTAGTTTTGTGGAGGATTCTATAACATACAATGGTTATTAACTATTGCAAAGCTGAGTACCGCTTATTAGGATGAATGTCACTTCTATTTTTGTAGGGTGAGGGCTGTTAAGGTAATAAAAAGTGTTTGGTTTTTTAGGCCATCACTTTCAAAATCTATATGATAGATGCTTGAAATAACTATCAAAGGTGGTTTAAACTCTCAACTCCTAACATTTGGAGAAATTCATTTTGAAAAGCGTACAATACGGGTGCTGAGAGTGTTGGATGTTTATTTGAGGGGTTGAAGTCGTTCATTACCCCCCCACCCCCTACCTAGCATATAATTTTTAGGTAGACTGAATTTAGTTTTTATTTTTTCATATTGTTTGCGGGTATTTTCTTTTCTACTTTTCTTTCCTGGCAATTTGCCTTACGGGGGAAACTATACTGAAGTTGTTGTTTTGCTCTTGTTGTAATTTTAATGTTAATTAAAATAACTCAGTATTATAATTAAAGGAGATAAATCCAAGTTTTTTTTCACGGATAACAGCATTACCAAGACACTGCCTCTTCGAAATGCAACGCCTTTCAAACTTTGCAAGCATGGCTCCCAAAATAAATGTGGAAGGATAGCAAAAAATACAGGCAGTGACGTGCAATTACTCTTTAAGATAATGCGAATACAGCAAGCAGAGTCACTATCAAATTGCTCAAAAGGTCATATCATATCCAGCCTCACTGTTTTCTGGTAAAATGAGGTGGAAAACTGGGCAATGGAAAAGCAATCCAGCTTTGTTTTTTTAAACCATATCTGCACAAACTTATCTGTTAGCCTCATCAAATATTTTTAATCGCCAAAATCTGGAAAAACAATTTTAGATCCCCAGCTAGACTTTTACTTGATTGTTAGAACAATGGACAGCCTTGGAGATGTATTTTACGAATGTTGTCTGAAGACCCAAATCATGGATAAGGTCTAAAAAGGTCTAATAAGATCTTCCGTGTTTTAAAATGGAGGAAACGAACATATCCACCAGTATTCTTCGGGTTTAATATACATTCCAAGTATTCTTTAGCTGGCCCATGTTCAGGATTCAGATTTTCCAGGAGATCAATCATGGCCAGGCGTCTCCAGTTTCTATAAATCTTTGTTTTATCTCATCTGGGAACGCTAAATTTCTTGAGAGATATTGATAGAGTTCTAAAGCCCTGCTCTCTGACAGATTTTTATCCCAATAATTTGGCAAATTAAAAAAAGAATCTCTAAAGATGAATCCTGCTTTGATTTGGGCAATTGCTTCAATTTGGAAGTGTCGATTAGCCTTACAAACCTTGTCCAATTATGTTGGCTTGACCAATGGATTACTTGCAGACAAGGTTATGCTTTCACATACTTCCATGCCCAAGAATACTCATCAAAGTGGTTAATATCCAGATTTTTCTTTTTCATCTGTTTTTCTGAATTTTTGAAATGATTCTTATATAGGGCAAGTTCATGAGGTTCTTGAAAAGGGTTATGACTAGCTCTCCCGTCTCTTGTTTTATCAGATATAATTAGTGTGGGTCAAAAAATTGTTATTGAACAAGCCAATTGCAATTATTTGCACCAACTCAAGTAGTGTTCTCAAAAGAGGGATCAGAAGGGTTTTTAAACCCTTATCAGGGTTTTGATAACAGTGAGTCTGGATGTGATATGAGTCTTTGTGCTATTTGATAGTGATACTGCCTTTTCTATTTGCCCACCTTATAGAACTCACTCCACATATACTTTAGGGAATCAGGCCTGCTGACTTTGAAAGGCGTTGCATTTCGGGGAGGCAGTATCTTGGTAATCTGTGACAGAAACTTAAAATTATCTCCTCTAATTGTGTTACTGAGTTCTTTAAGTAACATTAAAATTACATCAACAACAAAACAATAACTTCAATTTGTTTTCCCCCGTAAGGCAAATGGCCAGAAAAGAACAGGAGAGAAGAAAATACCAGCAAAAATATTAATAAAATAAAAACTAAATTCAGTCACCCACCTCAAAATTACAATGCGTGACTTCAACAACTCAAAAAACATCCAACAATCTCAGCACCTGAATTGCCAGCTTTAAAAAAAAAATTCTCCAAATGTTAGGAATTGAGAGTTTAACCACCCCCCCCCACCTGCATATTTACTTAAATTATCTATCATAGAGACTTTGAAACTGATGGACTAAAAAAAAAAACACTTTTTAATACCTTAGAAACCCCTACCCTACAAAAAAAGAACTGACCTTCATCCTAATAACCGGTACTCAGCTTTGCAATAATCAATAACCATTGTCTATTATAGAATCCTCCACAAAACTAAATTCTTCCACATGTTAGAAGGTCAGAGGTTAAATCCCTTTTTCATATTTATCCGTTCCACCTATCATAGAAATTTTGAAAGTGTGGGGCTAGAAAAAAACTATCTGTGGAGTTTGACATACACAAAGGGATTTTAAAGGGTACGAAGATCAAAAAAGATGTTGAAACTACAAGTCATTAAACAGTAACTACTTTTAATATTTGAACTTAGTTCCTAAGTTCCAACAAAATTCCTTAATTCCAAAAAAAAACTGTATAAATTACAAATTGAAGATTATAAAAAAAGCATGGAAAACAAAAACTTTAAACTTTTTTGTCAAAGAAGTGATCCACCGAAAAAAGCGGACACAGATCTCTCACCATCTTGTGAAGCTACAGAAAGCACTATTGGATTAAAGTATCAGGTTTGGGATTCAAGGCCGAAGCACTCGTTGCCACAGAGAGAGTTGAACTCGAATCCTTCAGCACCGAAGGAGAGCTCTTGCTCCACTGTACTGTGGCAACTTTTAATTTATATATACCTTTGTGTTTGTGGTGTCTAATGCGTCATAAAAATGTCTGAAAAGTTTATCGTTATTAAAGCACGCATGCAGATTAGCAAAACACGTGGTTAATAAATGGGAACTATTTTTACCGTTAAAACTATATGTATATAACCAAAACAACCATGGTGATTTTGAAAAACATCAAATCCCTTTAATAATGAACTATATCGATCTTTTATGTAGTGACGTCATAACATACCGATGGCATTAGAGCTAACGTAATAACATTGCGTTTTTCTTTTTACGTCCTATATGGCTCTAATAAAACTATGAAGAAATTAATCATAATAATAATATAATAATATTTATTTATAACCCACAAAATACAATGGAAAACTGTGGGGTAAAAAAAACTTAGACACAAAATTCTATAATACATTATAAATAAATGAACTCAATTCGAAAAATAGCCAAAGAGGGTCAAAAACACCCATTATTTGCTGAGTTTTAAAACATAGATATGCAGATATTTTTTTCAGTCCCGAGGGCACATCAACAATGTCAAATTCAGAAACAATTCTACGGTTCCGGTACCACCGAGGCAAACACTGTAGACTCTTCCTTCCTTTAAGATGACCATCCTTCAAAGGTTATTTTGGGTAGTTGCGCCGGGGACATACGCTAAACGTTTTCTAATCATCCTAACCATCGAATTGGTCAAGGAGAAAGGGAGAGTAGAGGCCATGAGAAATACACAAAAAAAAATTGAAACGCTTCATCAACTCTTTAACATAGATCAAAATGTTGATAAACTATTTTGTCCATTCTGCCCTGCGTAGCCAAATCACGGCATGTTAATGTAGAGCCAGAATGTAGTCTTTGAAAACGTAAGTCTCCAAAGAATCCTTAATATGCACTTCAAATATTGAGTCTCAATTCTTGAGATCTAAAAAATGACTAACCAGCCTCTTGTGACAAATATCATCCGCCTATGTTGATGGCAATATCTTGGCCATCTTTTGGAAATGATGGACCCAAGGCAATCTTCCAGTGGTAACCTATAGGATCGAGAAAGAGAGTCATCCCAAGAACATGCTTCGCCGGAGTTACCAGTGAGATCTTTGCTCTTTTACTTACTTACTACTTACTTAGGTCCCGGCAATCCTCATGGGACATTTTGGGGCCACTCCTCTTGCTAGCTCATGCGTAAGGGCTTGGTATGTTACTCTATCTGGTGCGATAAGTGACAACTGGGCTATCTTGACATTGTCAAAGTGGAAGTTCTCCATCCATCATTTTCGTTGTCTACCTCGTGGATGATGGCCATGGAGGGATCCTTCAAGGGTGACTTTAGGGAGGCGGCTTGGCTCCATTTGCCTGACGTGGCCGAACCAGCGCAGTTGTTGCTCCTTGAGTTTACTTAGAATGGTTTCAGTGGACTGGAGCCTTTGGCGTACTTCCACATTTGTGATTCGGTCAGTGTGTTTGATTCTAGCAATGCGATGGAGGCATCTCATCTCCAAAGCTAGAAGTTTTCTTTCGTCTTCGGTTTTCAGAGTTCATGTTTCGCATCCATAATTAAATATGGGGATTACGAAACTGTCGAATAGGTGCATTTTGAGTTTGTTGGTTAGGTGGTTGCTTTTCCAGAGTTTGGCTAGTCTTCGGAAGCTAGAGTTAGCAAGTGCAAGTCGACTTTTCACGTCAGAGCTATGACAATTATCTGAGGAGAGTAAGCTACCAAGGTACAGGAAGTGGTCAACTGTTTCAACCTATCTCCCGCCTATGCTGATAATGGGTGGGTTGTAGAGTTTACGTCTCGTAGTTACCATGACTTTAGTCTTACTGGCATTTATCTCCATCTCAAACGACTTTGTGGTGTCGTAGAATTTATCAGCTTGTACCTGCAGTTCTTGTGTAGAGTTGGCTAGCTCAACAATATCATCAGCGTAGGCAAGGTTGTCTATCAGCAGCCCTCCTATTTTTGCGCAATATTCCGACTGCATCAGTGACAGAACGACATTTAGAAAGAGGTTGAAGAGATGTGGTGATAAGATACAACCCTGGAGTAGTCCTGACGAAGTTGTGAACTCTTCTGACAGCCCATCAACGGTTATTACTTGGCCTCGGAACCGGTCGCACAGACTCTTGATTACTTGGACTATCTCATAAGGGATCCCGTAGTGAAGGAGGATTTGCCAGAGTCCTTCGAGCCATATCAGGTCAAATGCATGACGGAAATCAACGAATAGTTGGTAGAGCTCTTGGTTGAATTGGATGTATCGTTCCATGAGTTGTCGAACGACAAATATCTGATCAATTGTGGATCTTCCATGGCGGAAACCGACCTGATATTCTCCAACGGCAAAGGTAGTTGTTGCTTGTAAGGGTCGGAGTAGGACTTTTGTCTGGACACGTGACTGATGGCTCGTGAGGCTGATCGGACAGTAGTTTCCGCACTCTTTTTTTGACCCCTTTTTGTGAATAGGTACAATGACAGCCTTGCACCACTGACGGGGTACGTGGCCAGTTTCCCATACTGCAGATACCATTGCGTGGTACAGATCAGTTACATCGTCCGATCCAACGTTAATGAGTTCAGCGGTGATTCCGTCTGGACCAGGGGCTTTTGCTTGTTTGAGCGACTTGGTTGCTGACTCGGTTTCTGACTTGAGAGGGGGTGTTGGTCTGAGTTCTTGGTAGGGTATGGGGAAGCGGGTTAGTATTTCAGGATCCGCAGCTACTGGTGGATTCAGTTTATCGTTAAAGAATTCTTTCCATCTTTCAAGTTTCACCTTTGAATCACTAATCTCATTTCCGTCTTTGTCCAGGATCACTGATTTTTGCGGTTCTTTTTTCGGCTTAACTCGCGCACCATTCAGAAAACTACTCCGCTGTTCCCCTTCTTGAACAGTACTTCGCAGTCTTCGCATTTCTTTCGCATGTGGTTACGTAGTGCCTTTCTGATCTCTCGCTCTACTCTTCTCTTGAGGAGCTTGTAAGTATCCCGGCTGTGGTGGTCGGATTTATTACAAAAAATACAGAGTCAAAATCCATTTAAAATTAAGAGCAAATGAATAGCACAATACTTGGGGCTGTTCACCTTCACCCATCCGAAAGCTTGTTTACGCTATACCACTGTAATTTGCAGCAGCTCATTGCTCACAATTTAAGTAAAAGCCAAACACCAGAACTTATATTTAAGATTGTTTAATGCAAGTTTATTGTTTATAATGTATTGGGTCATGTTTTTAAATTCACCAATTCACCATTAGATTCACCAATTTGTTAAATTTTTACTTTTCTTTACTACCGCTTAAATAGCACCTGCTTCAATAGCATCCCCTCTTGCCCCACTCACAATAAAAAGACTTTAGCTACGCCCCTGGACCCTACGTATTGACTAAAATCCAATTGTATCATTTTTGTCGTTTCTGAAGTTCTTTAGCGAAACATTTTTAATCATGCTCATTCCTGATATTGATAAAGGTAGCAATTAAGACTTGAATTTACAGCAAGCAAACAAAGAACACGTCTATAAGTAGATCAAGCATTGGTTGCTTCCCATACGAAATGAGCCTACTCAAACTAATTCGGAGACAAATATCCCAGCTTTTATAAGAGATTCAGTCCAAATATTGAAGCCGTTGTAACAGAAAGGGCTTCTCATGGCAGAAAGCAAACAAAATAAAATGGAAATCAGTAGACTCTTAACTCCCGAAGAGGAAACTGGTGGGTACCAAGTAAAAGAAAAAGAACCATTAGTAAATTTTGAAAGTGCAATAAGCCATCTGTATTCAGTTCCTATGGAGCCAAAAGTAAGGGAGCTTATGCTTCAAGTGACACATATGATTTTACCATACCGAAATAGAATGTCAGGTTTCTTGAGAAACGAAGATAAAAAATGCTCCTTTTGTTTGGAAGTCGTGGATGATGGTTTAGACCAGTTTGCCACGTTCAAGTTTATCTTATCTAGTGGATTGACTTTGGATGCTCAAGGCGCGAAAAATGGTTGGCACACTTTTAAGAAAACGGTGGTTCTTACCGTCTCTAAATAACGAAGATCTCATTTTTTCCACCTACTGTTTGTGATAGATCTTTTTACTATGACCACAACCCCAACCTGGCAAGTAGGCAGTGGTAATGTCGTATCCACACACACCACGTTAAAGTGTATAAAACGTTACATAGGGTTATATTTCATCACAGGTAGCGTAATAGGGCTGCCTTAGTAAAGAACGGTGTTGGCACATCGTATCTTCTATGTTTAGACCAGAGCACTTCATATCGAAAGCATTGTTGTAGAAACTTCGAAAAGGGCTCATTCGATTGAAAATTGGAAGGGCTTGTGCTCTTTTTAATAGCCGAAAGTGATTGGAAGGCAACTAACACCCCTTCCACGCCCACCATTTCCCCAAACACATCCAATCAAATTTTGAGATAGCCATTTTGTTAAACATAGTTTAAAGATCTAGTAAATATGTCTTTAGGAGGACAGTCCCCCCCCCTTGCCCTACATCCCTCAGGGCAAGGGTTGTAAGTTATGCCCTGGGGGCATATAAGGTTTTTATAGAGAGCATTGTCGTAAAAACTTCGAAAGTGGCTCATTCGATTGGAAATTCAAAGGGCTAGTGCCCTTTTTAATAGTCAAAAGAGATTGGAGTGCAACTAAACCCCCCCTTACGCCCAACATTTCCCCAAAAACATCAAATCAAAATTTTGAGATAGCCATTTTGTTCAACGTAGTTAAAAATTCCGGAAGTTAGGTCATTGAGGCTGACAACCCCCCACAACCCTCAGGACAAGGGTTATCAGTTTTGCACTGGGGCCATATAGGTTTTTTCTTATATAGAAAGTGTTGTCGTAGACACTTCAAAAAGAGCTCTTTCAATTGGAAATTAAAAGGGCTAGTGCCCTTTTTAATAGTTGAAAGTGACTGAAAGGCAACTAACCCCCTCTCACGCCCACCATTTGCCCAATTCCAGCCAAACAGTATTTTGAGATAGCCATTTTGTTCAACATAGTCGAAAATTCTGGAAATAAGGTTTTGAGGATGATAAACACCCTCATAGCCCTAAGGGCAAGGCTTGTAAGTTATGCCCTGGGGGCATATAACATTTTTATAGGAAGTGTTGACGTAGAAATTTTAAAAAGAGCTCATTTGATTGGAAATTGAAAGGGCTAGTGCCCTTTTAAATAGTCGAAAGTGATTGGATGGCAACTAACCCCCTCTTACGCTCACCATTTCCCCAATTACATCCAGTCCACAATTTTAAGATAGCTTTATTCTTCAACGTAGTTGAAACTTCTGGAAATTAGGTCTTTTGAGGATGACATCCCCCCACAGCCCTCAGGGTGAGGGTTGTCAGTTATTCCCTGGGGGCATATAAGGTTTTTTATTGAAAACATTTTGTAGAAACTTCAAAGAGGGCTCATCAATTGGAAATTGAAAAGGCTACTGCCCTTTTTAATAGTCAAAAGTGACCGAAGGGCTACTAACCCCCCTCTCACGCCCACCATTTACCAAATACATCAAATCAAAATTATGAGATAACTATTTTGTTCAACATAGTCTAATTCCCAAATTTTTATTGGATACATTCGGGAAAAAAGGGGCGTAGGGGGGGGGGGCTAGTTGGCCTCCAATCTCTTTTGAATCTCAAAAACTGAACTAGAACTTTCAATTTCCAATCAAGTTAGCCCTCTCTGAAGTTTTTATGAGAATCCCTTCCATAAGAACCATATATCCCCCCAAGGCATAACTTATAACGCCTGCCTTCGGGCCCTGGGGGGTTGTGTCGACCCCGGAGTTTTCGCTATATGGTCTATGAACAATCTTTTAAAAAATGGCTATCTCAAAGTTCTTATCAGATGGATTTGAGAAAAAGGGCGTTGAAGGAGGGGGGGGGCTAAGTGCCCTCCAATCCCTTTTTACTCTTAAAAAGTGAACTAGAACTTTCAATTTCCAATTAAATGAGCCCTCTTTGAAGTTTATACGAGCACTCCTTCCATAAGAACCATATATGCCCCCAGGGCATAGCTTATAACCTTTGCTCTGGGGGGACCTTTGGGGGGGGGGTGTCATGCTCAAAGATATAATTTCCAGAACTTTCAACTACGTTGAACAAAATGGCTATATCAAAATTTTTATTGGATGTGTTTGTGGAAATGGTGGGCGTGGAAGGGGTGTTAGTTGCCTTCCAATCAATTTCGATTATTAAAATTTCCAATCGATAGAACCCTTTTTGAAGTTTGTACGAGAACACTTTCTATACAAAACCTTATATGCCCCCAAGGCATAACTTACAACGCTTGCCCAGAGGGCTGTTTTGGGACTGTCATCCTCAAAGACATAATTTCCAGAATTTTCAACCATGTTGAACAAAATGGCTATCCCAAAATTTTGACTGGATGTGTTTGGGGAAAAGGTGGGCGTGAGAGGGGGGTTAGTTGCCTTCCAATCACTTTCGACTATAAAAAACAGCACTAGCCCTTTGAATTTCCAATTGAATGAACTCTTTTTGAAGTTTCTACGACAACGCTTTATATAAAAACCTTATATACCCCCAGGGCATAACTTACAACCCTTGCCCTGAGGGACGTGGGGGGTTGTCATCCTCAAAGACCTAATTTCAAGAATTTTCAACCACTATGAACAAAATGGCTGTCTCAAAATTTGATTTGGATGTTTGGGGAAAAGGTTTGCGTGAGAGGGAGATTAGTTGCCCTCAATTCACTTTCGACAATTAAAAAGGGCACTAGCCCTTTTAATTTCTAATCGAATGAGCCCTTTTTGAAGTTTCTACGACAAAACCTTCTTTAAAAACCTTACATGCTCCCAGGGTATAACTTACAACCTTTGCCCTGAGGGCTGTGGGGAGAGTGTCCTCCTCAAAAACATAATTTCTATTTGGAAATCAACCACTTAGAATAAAATGGCTATCTCAAAATTTTGATTGGAAGTGTTTGGGGAAATGGTGGGCGCGGAAGGGGTGTTCGTTGCCTTCCAATCACTTTTGATCCTTAAAAAGGGCACTAGAACTCTCGATTTCCAATTGAATGAGCCCCCTTTGAAGTTTTTACGACGGCCCCTTCCATATGAAGTGCCCTTGGGAAAATAAAAAACAAATATCGGCAGATCTGTGTTTTAAAACTCAGCAAATGATTGGTGTTTTTGACCTTCTTTGGCCATATTTTGAATTGACTTAATTTATTTATGTAGTATTATTGAATTGTGTATTTATGTTTTTTTTTTATCCCAAAATTTTTCCATTGTATTTTGTAGGTTTTAAATAAATATTATTATATTATTAATATTATGAATGTCGTCATAGTTTTATTAGAGCCATATAGGATGTAAAAAGAAAAACGCTATTATTACGTTAGCTCTGATGACATCGGTATGTTATGACGTCATTACATAAAAGATCGATATAGTTCATTATTCGAGGGATTTGATGCTTTTCAAAATCACCATAGTTGTTTCGGTTATATACATATAGTTTTAAGGTGAACGGTAAAAATAGTTACCATTCATGAATCACGTGTTTTGCTAATCCGCCTGCGTGCTTTAATAACGATAAACTTTTCAGAAATTTTTAATGACGCCTTAGACACCAAAAACATAAGGTATATATAAATTAGTTTTTATTTTTTCATATTTTTTGGGGGGTATTTTCTTTTCTACTGTTCTTTCCTGCCAATTTGCCATACGGGGGAAACTATACTGAAGTTGTTGTTTTGCTCTTGTTGTAATTTTAATGTTAATTAAAATACCTCAGTATTATAATTAAAGGAGTTAAATCCAAGTTTTTGTCATGGATAACAGCATTACCAAGACACTACCTCCCCGAAATGCAACGCCTTTTAAACTTTGCAAGCATGGCTCCCAAAATATATGTGGAATGATGGCAAAAAGTACAGGCAGTGACGTGCAATTGTTCTTTAAGATAACGCGAATAGAGCAAGCAGAGTCACTATCAAATTGCTCAAAAGGTCATATCACATCCAGCCTCACTCTTTTCTGGTAAAATGAGGTGGAAAACTGGGCAATGGAAAAGCAATCCAGCTTTGTTTTTTTTAAACCATATCTGCACAAACTTATCTGTTAGCCTCATCAAGTATTTTTAATCGCCAAAATCTGGAAAAACAATTTTAGATCTCCAGCTAGACTTTTACTTGATTGTTAGAACAATGGACAGCCTTGGAGATGTATTTTACGAATGTTGTCTGAAGACCCAAATCATGGATAAGGTCTAAAAAGGTCTAATAAGATCTTCCGTGTTTTAAAATGGAGGAAACGAACATATCCACCAGTATTCTTCGGGTTTAATATACATTCTAAGTATTCTTTAGCTGGCCCATGTTCAGGATTCAGATTTTCCAGGAGATCAATCATGGCCAGGCGTCTCCAGTTTCTATAAATCTTTGTTTTATCTCATCTGGGAACGCTAAATTTCTTGAGAGATATTGATAGAGTTCTAAAGCCCTGCTCTCTGACAGATTTTTATCCCAATAATTTGGCAAATTAAAAAAAGAATCTCTAAAGATGAATCCTGCTTTGATTTGGGCAATTGCTTCAACTTGAAAGTCTCGATTAGCCTTACAAACCATGTCCAATTATGTTGGCTTGACCAATGGATTACTTGCAGACAAGGTTATGCTTTCACATACTTCCATGCCAAAGAATACTCATCAAAGTGGTTAATATCCAGATTTTTCTTTTTCATCTGTTTTTCTGAATTTTTGAAATGATTCTTATATAGGGCAAGTTCATGAGGTTCTTGAAAAGGGTTATGACTAGCTCTCCCATCTCTTGTTTTATCAGATATAATTAGTGTGGGTCAAAAAATTGTTATTGAACAAGCCAATTGCAAATAATTAAACCAACTCAAGTAGTGTTCTCAAGAGAGGGATCGGAAGGGTTTTTAAACCCTTACCAGGGTTTTGATAGCAGTGAGTCTGGATGTGATATGAGTCTTTGTGCTATTTGATAGTGATACTGCCTTTTCTATTTGCCCACCTTATAGAAGTCACTCCACATATACTTTAGGGAATCAGGCCTGCTGACTTTGAAAGGCGTTGCATTTCGGGGAGGCAGTATCTTGGTAATGCTGTTATCTGTGACAGAAACTTAAAATTATCTCCTCTAATTGTGATACTGAGTTCTTTAATTAACATTAAAATTACATCAACAACAAAACAATAACTTCAATTTGTTTTCCCCCGTAAGGCAAATGGCCAGAAAAGAACAGGAGAGAAGAAAATACCAGCAAAAAATATCAATAAAATAAAAACTAAATTCAGTCACCCACCTCAAAATTACAATGCGTGACTTCAACAACTCAAAAAAAATCCAACAATCTCAGCGCCCGAATTGCCCGCTTTTCAAAAAAAAAAATTCTCCAAATGTTAGGAATTGAGAGTTTAACCACCCCCCCTCCCACCGGCATATTTACTTAAATTAGCTATCATAGAGACTTTGAAACTGATGGACTAAAAAAAAAAACACTTTTTAAGACCTTAGAAACCCCTACCCTACAAAAAAAGAACTGACCTTCATCCTAATAACCGGTACTCAGCTTTGCAATAATCAATAACCATTGTCTATTATAAAATCCTCCACAAAACTAAATTCTTCCACATGTTAGAAGGTCAGAGGTTAAATCCCTTTTTCATATTTATCCGTTCCACCTATCATAGAAATTTTGAAAGTGTGGGGCTAGAAAAAAAGCCCCACACTTTTTCTTTTTCACGCATGTCAAACTCTGTGGAGTTTGACATGCAATAAGGGATTTTAAAGGGTACGAAGATCACACTGTAGGGAATATTGAAGGGGTTTTATAGGTTTTATAATATAATTATCCTTAAGTCATAATTGATTTTCAGAACAAGGTAGTGGTCTCATGAAAAAATAGTTGACTGTATTTTAAACAGACAAATGCAAAAGAATATTTAATCTGTCATAATAAAGTCAAAAAAATGTTGGAACCACAAGTCATTAAACAGTAACTACTTTTAATATATGAACTTAGTTCCTAAGTTCCAACAAAATTCCTTAATTCCAAAAAAAAACTGTACAAATTAAAAATTGAAGATTATAAAAAAAACATGGAAAACAAACACTATAAACCTTTTTGTGAAAGAAGTGATCCACCGAAAAAAGCGGACAAAGATCTTTCACCATCTTGTGAAGCTACGGAAAGCACTATTGGATTAAAGTGTCAGGTTTGGGATTCAAGGCCGAAGCACTCGTTGCCACAGAGAGCGTTGAACTCGAATCCTTCAGCACCGAAGGAGAGCTCTTGCTCTACTGTACTGTGGCAACTTCTAATTTATATATATCTTTGTGTTTGTGGTGTCTAATGCGTCATAAAAATGTCTGAAAAGTTTATCGTTATTAAAGCACGCATGCAGATTAGCAAAACACGTGGTTCATGAATGGGAACTATTTTTACCGTTCACATTAAAACTATATGTATATAACCAAAACAACTAAGGTGATTTTGAAAAACATCAAATCCCTTGAATAATGAACTATATCTTTTATGTAGTGACGTCATAACATACCGATGTCATTAGAGCTAACGTAATAACGTTGCGTTTTTCTTTTTACGTCCTATATGGCTCTAATAAAACTATGAAGACATTAATTATAATAATAATATAATAATATTTATTTATAAGCCACAAAATACAATGGAAAACTGTGGGGTAAAAAAAAAACTTAGATACAAAATTCTATAATATATTATAAATAAATGAACTCAATTCGAAAAATGGCCAAAGAGGGTCAAAAACACCCATTATTTGCTGAGTTTTAAAAAATAGATATGCAGATATTTGTTTCAGTTCCGAGGGCACATCCACAATGTCAAATTTAGAAACGATTCCATGGTTCCGGTACCACCGAGGCAAACACAGTAGACTCTTCCTTCCTTTAAGATGACCATCCCTCAAAGGTTATTTTGGGTAGTTGGGCCGGGGACATACGCTAAACGTTTTCTAATCATCCTAACCATCGAATTGGTCAAGGGGAAGGGGAGAGTAGAGGCCATAAGAAATACACAAAAAAAAAAATTGAAACGCTTCATCAACTCTTTAACATATATCAAAATGTTGATAAATTATTTTGTCCATTCTGACCTGCGTAGCCAAATCACGGCATGTTAATATAGAGCCAGAATGTAGTCTTTGAAAACGTAAGTCTCCAAAGAATCCTTAATATGCACTTTAAATATTGAGTCTCAATTCTTGAGATCTAAAAAATGACTAACCAGCCTCTTGTGACAAATATCATCCGCCAATGTTGATGGCAACATCTTGGCCATCTTTTGGAAATGAGGGACCCAAGGCAATCTTCCAGTGGTAACCTATAGGATCGAGAAGGAGAGTCATCCCAAGAACATGCTTCGCCGGAGCTACCAGTGAGATCTTTGCTCTTTTACTTACTTACTACTTACTTAGGTCCCGGCCATCCTCGTGGGATGTTTTGGGGCCACTCCTCTTTCTAGCTCATGCGTAAGGGCTCGGTACGTTGCTCTATCTGGTGCGATACGTGACAACTGGGCTATCTTGACATTGTCGAAGTGGAAGTTCTCCATCCATCGTTTTCGTGGTCTGCCTCGTGGACGAAGGCCATGGAAGGATCCTTCAAGACCGACTTTCGGGAGGTGGCTTGGCTTCATTTGCTTGACGTGGCCGAACCAGCGCAGTTGTTGCTCCTTGATTTTACTTAGAATGGTTTAAGTGGACTGGAGCCTTTGGCGTACTTCCACATTTGTGATTCGGTCAGTGTATTTGATTCTAGCAATGTGACGGAGGCATCTCATCTCAAAAGCTAGAAGTTTTCTTTCGTCTTTGGTTTTTAGAGTCCATGTTTCGCATCCATAAATAAATATGGGGATTACAAAACTGTCGAATAGGTGCATTTTGAGTTTGTTGGTTAGGTGGTTGCTTTTCCAGAGTTTGGCTAGTCTTCAGAAAATAGAGTTAGCAAGTGCAAGTCGACTTTTCACGTCAGAGCTATGAGAATTATCTGAGGAGAGTAAGCTACCAAGGTACAGGAATTGGTCAACTGTTTCAACCTGTCTCCCACCTATGGTGATAATGGGCGGGTTGTAGAGTCCACGTCTTGTAGTTACCATGACTTTAGTCTATCTGGCATTGATCTCCATCCCAAACGGCTTTGTGGTGTCGTAGAGTTTATCAGCTTTTACCTACAATTCTTGTGTAGAGTTGGCTAGCTCAACAATATCATCAGCGTAGGCAAGGTTGTCTATCAGCAGCCCTCCTATTTTTGCGCAATATTCCGACTGCATCAGTGACAAAAGAACATTTAGAATAAGGTTGAAGAGATGTGGTGATAATATCCAACCCTGGAGTAGTCCAGACGAAATTGTTAACTCTTCTGACATCCCATCAATGGTTACTACTTCGCCTCGGAACCGGTCGTACAGACTCTTGATTACTTGGACAATCTCCTAAGGGATCCCGTAGTAAAGGAGGATTTGCCAGAGTCCGTCGCGCCATATCAGGTCAAATGCCTGACGGAACTCAAGGACTAGTTGGTAGAGTTCTTGGTTGAATTAGATTTATCGTTCCATGAGTTGTCGAACGACGAATATCTGATCGATTGTGGATCTTCCAGGGCGAAAACCGACCTGATATTCTCCAATGGCAAAGGCAGTTGTTGCTTGTAAGCGTTGGGGTAGGACTTTTGTCAGGACACGTGACTGATGGCTCGTGAGGCTGATCGGACGGTAGTTTCTGCACTCTTTCTTTGACCCCTTTTTGTGAATAGGTACAATGGCAGCCTTGCACCATTGACGGGGTACGTGGCCGGTTTCCCACACCGCAGATACAATGGCGTGGTACAGATCAGTTACATCATCCGATCCGACGTTAATGAGTTCAGCGGTGACTCCGTCCGGGCCAGGGGCTTTTCCATGTTTGAGCGACTTGATTGCTGAATCGGTTTCTGACTTGAGTGGGGTTGGTGGTCTGAGTTCTTGGTCGGGTATGAGGAAGTGGGTTAGTATTTCAGGATCCGCAGCTACTGGTGGATTCAGTTTATCGTTAAAGAATTCTTTCCATCTTTCAAGTTTCATCTTTGAATCGCTAATCTCATTTCCGTCTTTGTCCAGGATCACTGATGTTTTCGGTTCTTTTTTTCGGATTAACTCGCGTACCATTCAGAAAACTGCTCCACTGTTCCCCTTCTTGAACAGTACTTCGCAGTTCTTCCGCAGGTGGTTACGTAGTGCCTTTCTGATCTCTCGCTCTACTCTTCTCTTGAGGAGCTTGTAAGTATCCCGGCTGTGGCGGTCGGATTTATTACATAAAATACAGAGTCAATATCCATTTAAAATTAAGAGCAAATGAATAGCACAATACTTGGGGCTGTTCACCTTCACCCATCCGAAAGCTTGTTTACGCTATACCACTGTGATTTGCAGCAGCTCATTGCTCACAATTTAAGTAAAAGTAAAACACCAGAACTTATATTTATGATTGTTTAATGCGAGTTTATTGTTTATAATGTATTGCGTCATGTTTTTATATTCACCAATTCACCATTAGATTCACCAATTTGTAAAATTTTTACTTTTCTTTACTACCGCTTAAATAGCACCTGCTTCAATAGCATCCCCTCTTGCCCCCCTCCCGATAAAAAGACTTTAGCTATGCCCCTGGACCCTATGTATTGACTAAAATCCAATTGTATCATTGTTGTCGTTTCTGAAGTTCTTTAGCGAAACATTTTTAAGCCGTTGCAACAGAAAGGGCTTCTCATGGCAGAAAGCCAACAAAATAAAATGGAAATCAGCAGACTCTTAACTCCCGAAGTGGAAACTGGTGGGTACCACGTAAAAGAAAAAGATCCATTTGTAAATTTTGAAAGTGCAATAAGCCATCTGTATTCAGTTCCTATGGAGCCAAAAGTAAAGGAGCTTATGGTTCAAGTGACACATATGATTTTACCATACCGAAATAGAATGTCAGGTTTCTTGAGAAACGAAGATAAGAAATGCTCCTTTTGTTTGGAAGTAGTGGATGATGGTTTAGACCAGTTTGCCAAGTTCAAGTTTATCTTATCTAGTGGATTGACTTTTGATGCTCAAGGCGCAAAACTTGGCTGGCACACCTTTAAGAAAGCGGTGGTTCCTACCGTCTCTAAATAACGAAGATCTCATTTTTTCCACCTACTGTTTGTGATAGATCTTTTTACTAAAACCACAACCCACACCTGGCAAGTATGCAGTGGTAATGTCATATCCACACACACCACGTTAAAGTGTATAAAACGTTACATAGGGTTATATTTCATCATAGGTAGCGTAATAGGGCTGCCTTAGTAAAGAACGGTGTTGGCACATCGTATTTTCTATGTTTAGACCAGAACACTTCATATCCAAAGCATTGTTGTAGAATCTTCGAAAAGGGCTCATTCGATTGGAAATTGGAAGGGCTTGTGCCCTTTTTAATAGCCGAAAGTGATTGGAAGGCAACTAACACCCCTTCCACGCCCACCATTTCCCCAAAAACATCCAATCAAAATTTTGAGATAGCCATTTTGTTCAACATAGTTAAAAGATGTAGTAAATATGTCTTTGAGGAGGACACTCCCCCACAGCCCTCAGGGCAAGAGTTGTAAGTTATGCCCTGGGGGCATATAAGATTTTATAGAGAGCATTGTCGTAAAAACTTCAAAAGTGGCTCATTCGATTGGAAATTCAAAGGGCTAGTGCCCTTTTTAATAGTCAAAAGAGATTGGAGAGAAACCCCCCCTTACGCCCACCATTTCCCCAAACACATCGAATCAAAATTTTGAGATAGCCATTTTGTTCAACGTAGTTAAAAAATCCGGAAGTTAGGTCATTGATGCTGACAACCCCCCACAACCCTCAGGACAAGGGTTATAAGTTTTGCACTGGGGGCATATAGTTTTTTTTTATAGAAAGTGTTGTCGTAGAAACTTCAAAAAGAGCTCTTTCGATTGGAAATTAAAAGGGCTAGTGCCCTTTTTAATAGTTGAAAGTGACTGTAAGGCAACTAACCCCCTCTCAAGCCCACCATTTGCCCAATTCCAGCCACACAGTATTTAGAGTTAGCCATTTTGTTCAACGTAGTCGAAAATTCTGGAAATAAGGTTTTGAGGATGATAAACACCCTCATAGCCTTAAGGGCAAGGCTTGTAAGCTATGCCCTGGGGGCATATAACATTTTTATAGGAAGTGTTGACGTAGAAATTTTAAAAAGAGCTCATTTGATTGGAAATTGAAAGGGCTAGTGCCCTTTTAAATAGTCGAAAGTGATTGGAGGGCAACTAACCCCCTCTTACGCTCACCATTTCCCCAATTACATCCAGTCCAAAATTTTAAGAAAGCTTCATTCTTCAACGTAGTTGAAACTTCTGGAAATTAGGTCTTTTGAGGATGACATCCCCCCACAGCCCTCAGTGTAAGGGTTGTCAGTTATGCCCTGGGGGCATATAAGGTTTTTTATAGAAAGCTTTTTGTAGAAACTTCAAAGAGGGCTCATCAATTGGAAATTGAAAAGGCTAGTGCCCTATTTAATAGTCGAAAGTGACCGGAGGGCAACTAACCCCCCTCTCACACCCACCATTTACCATATACATCAAATCAAAATTATGAGATAACCATTTTGTTCAACATAGTCTAATTCCCAAATTTTTATTGGATACATTTGGGAAGGATACATTTGGGGCGTAGGGGGGGGGGGCTAGTTGCCCTCCAATCTCTTTTGACTCTCAAAACCTGAACTAGAACTTTCAATTTCCAATCAAGTTAGCCCTTTCTGAATTTTTTACGAGAATCCCCTCCATAAGAACCATATATACCCCCAGGGCATAACTTACAACGCCTGCCTTCGGGCCCTGGGGGGCTGTGTCGACCCCGGAGTTTTCGTTATATGGTCTTTGAACAATCTTTAAAAAAATGGCTATCTCAAAGTTCTTATCAGATGGGTTTGAGAAAAAGGGCGTGGAAGAGGGGGGGGGGCTAAGTGCAATCCAATATCTTTTTAATCTTAAAAAGTGAACTAGAACTTTCAATTTCCAATTAAATGAGCCCTCTTTGAATTTTATACGATCATCCCTTCCATAAGAACCATATATATCCCCAGGCCATAACTTAAAACGCCTACCCCCGGGCCCAGGGGGGTTGTTTCAATCCTGGAGGTTTTGTTACATGATCTTTAAACTATTTTTAACAAAATAGCTATCTTAAAATTTTTATCGGATGCATTGGGGAAAAATGGGCCTGGAGGGGCTGGTTACCCTCCGATATCTTTTGACGCTTAAAAAGTGAACTAGAAATTTCAATTTCCAATCAAATGAGCCCTCTTCGAAGTTTATACGAGCACTCCTTCCATAAGAACCATATATGCCCCCAGGGCTTAGCTTATAACCTTTGCTCTGGGGGGGACCTTTGGGGGGGGATGACATGCTCAAAGATATAATTTCCAGAACTTTCAACTACGTTGAACAAAATGTCTATATCAAAATTTTGATTGGATGTGTTTGTGGAAATGGTGGGCGTGGAAGGGATGTTAGTTGCCTTCCAATCACTTTCGATTATTAAAAAGGGCACTAGCCATTTAAATTTCCAACCGATAGAACCCTTTTTGAAGTTTGTTCGAGAACACTTTCTATACAAAACCGTATATGCCCCCAAGGCATAATTTACAACGCTTACCCAGAGGGTTGTTTGGGGGCTGTCATCCTTACAGACCTAATTTACAGAATTTTCAACCACGTTGAACAAAATGGCTATCCAAAAATTTTGACTGGATGTGTTTGGAGAAAAGGTGGGCGTGTGAGGGGTGTTAGTTGCCCTCCAATCACTTTTGACTATAAAAAAGAGCATTAGCCCTTTGAATTTCAAATTGAATGAACTCTTTTTGAAGTTTCTACGACAAGGCTTTCTATAAGAACCTTATGTGCCCCCAGGGCATAACTTACAACCCTTGCCCTGAGGACCGTGGGGGGTTGTCATCCTCAAAGACCTAATTTCAAGAATTTTCAACCACTTCGAACTAAATGGCTATCTCAAAATTTTATTTGGATGTTTGGGGAAAAGGTTTGCGTGAGAGGGAGGTTAGTTGCCCTCCATTCACTTTCGACAATTAAAAAGGGCACCAGCCAAAATTCAAATTTTTTCAAAATTTCAAATTCAATTTTTTTTTTGTCAAATTCAAATTAATTTATTTAGCATGAAAAAAATACAAACAAATTTACAGCAGACATCTACAAAAACCCGAAGGTTTGTTTACGATGGCTGCAAATCCATTATTATAAAGTTCTACATCCACATAAAAACTATCTCTTTATGGGGGAAAATCAGCATTTGAACTAAATCAACAAAAACAACATCTCCTACTCTAAAAGGATTAAACTATAGAAATCGAAAATGCTAAATATCCCATATCATCCTTAAAACATCCACTCAAAAAAAAAAAAAAAAATAAAAAAAAAATTAGATACAACTAAAAAAAAAAACTATTAAAAAATCAAAAAGTATCAGCTAGGCTATAGAGCCGAATCCGTGCGCTTTGGCTGGGTTATTTCGCGAAAGTGCGACCATTATCTGTCCAAACAATTTTCATACGAAACATTAATCAAATTCAAAATTCTAATCATTGAGATTATAACCGAAAAGGCAACGCATCAATCTACTCTTGAGCTGGCTTACATTTTCAACTTGTCTAACAGCATTCGGGAGGGAATTCCACCACCTGGTCCCGCAAAACGAAGCAGAAACGCAGTACGTTGAGTATTCCGGAGCTCCGATGCAAAGTCATTCGTATTTCTAGTCTCATAACAGTGATAAGATGAGTTAGCTTTAAAAATTTCCCAAAATACCTCCGGTAAACACTTATTCAAACATTGATAAATAAAAATTGCTAACTTTAAATTGCTAAATAAAAATTTCTTTAAAAAGCTTACATGCTCCCAGGGCATAACTTACAATCCTTGCCCTGAGGGCTGTGAGGGAGTGTCCTCCTCAAAAACATAATTTCTATTTGGAAATCAACTACTTAGAATAAAATGGCTATCTCAAAATTTTGATTGGATGTGTTTGGGGAAATAGTGGGCGTGGAAGGGGTGTTCGTTGCCTTCCAATCACTTTTGATCCTTAAAAAGGGCACTAGAACTCTCGATTTCCAATTGAATGAGCCCCCTTTGAAGTTTTTACGACGGCCCCTTCCATATGAAGTGCCCTTGGGAAAAGAAAAACAAATATATGCAGATCTATGTTTTAAAACTCAGCAAATGATTGGTGTTTTTGACCTTCTCTGGCCATATTTTGAATTGACTTAATTTATTTATGTTGTATTATTGAATTGTGTATTTATGTTTTTTTTTTCATCCCACAGTTTTTCCATTGTATTTTGTAGGTTTTAAATAAATATTATTATTTTATTATTATTATGAATGTCGTAATAGTTTTATTAGAGCCATATAGGATGTAAAAAGAAAAACGCTATTATTGCGTTAGCTCTGATGACATCGGTATGTTATGACGTCATAACATAAAAGATCGATATAGTTCATGATTCGAGGGATTTGATGTTTTTCAAAATCACCATAGTTGTTTTGGTTATATACATATAGTTTTAAGGTGAACGGTAAAAATAGTTACCATTCATGAATCACGTGTTTTGCTAATCCGCCTGCATGCTTTAATAACGATAAACTTTTCAGAAATTTCTAATGACGCCTTAGACACCAAAAACATAAGGTATATATAAATTAGAAGTTGCCACTGTACAGTGGATCAAGAGGTCTCCTTCGGTGCTGAAGGATTAAAGTTGAACGCACTCTGTGGCAATGAGTAGTTCGTTCGGAATGGTAGTTTGGAATGCTTCGGCCTTGAATCCCAAACCTTATCCAGTAGTGCTTTATGTAGCTTCAAAAGATGGTGAAGGATCTGTGTCCACTTTTTCGCTGGATCCCTTCTTTGACAAAAAGGTAATATAGTTTTTGTTTTCCATGGTTTTTTGCATTTTCTTAAATTTGTAATTTTTACCTTTTTTTTTAATTAAGGAATTTTGTCGGAACTTAGGAACTAAGTTCAAATATTAAAAGTAGTTACTGTTTAATGACTTGTAGTTCCAATATCTTTATTAAACATTCTTTTGTATTTGTCAGTTTGAAAAACAGTCAACGCTTTTTTCATAAAACCATTAACTTGTTCTGAAAATTAATTATGACTTAAGGGGAATTATATTATAATACCTATAAAAACCCTTCAATATTCCTTATAGTGTCATTTTCGTTCCCTTTTAAATCTCTTTGTGCTTGCCAAACTGCCCAGAATTTTTTTTCTAGGCTCACACTTTCAAAATTTCTATGATAGGTGGGACTGATAAATATGAAGAAGGGATTTAACCTCTGACCTCCTAACATGTGGAAGAATTTAGTTTTGTGGAGGATTCTATAACATACAATGGTTATTAATTATTGCGAAGCTGAGTACCGGTTATTAGGATGAATGTCACTTCTATTTTTGTAGGGTGGGGGCTGTTAAGGTAATAAAAAGTGTTTGTATTTTTAGGCCATCACTTTCAAAGTCTCTATGATAGCTGCTTGAAATAAATATCAAAGGTGGTTTAAACTCTCAACTCCTAACATTTGGAGAAATTCATATTGAAAAGCGTACACTACGGGTGCTGAGAGTGTTAGATGTTTATTTGAGTGGTTGAAGTCGCGCATTACCCCCCCCCCTGCCTAGCATGTAATTTTTAGGTAGACTGAATTTAGTCTTTCTTTTTTCATATTTTTTTGGGGGTATTTTCTTTTCTACTGTTCTTTCCTGGTAATTTGCCTTATGGGGGAAACTATACTGAAGTTGTTGTTTTGCTCTTGTTGTAATTTTAATGCTAATTAAAATAACTCAGTATTATAATTAAAGGAGATAAATCAAAGTTTTTGTCACGGATAACAGCATTACCAAGACACTGCCTCCCCGAAATGCAACGCCTTTCAAACTTTGCAAGCATGGCTCCCAAAATATATGTGGAATGATAGCAAAAAATACAGGCAGTGACGTGCAATTGCTCTTTAAGATAACGCAAATAGAGCAAGCAGAGTCACTATCAAATTGCTCAAAAGGTCATATCACATCCAGCCTCACTCTTTTCTGGTAAAATGAGGTGGAAAACTGGGCAATGGAAAAGCAATCCAGCTTTGTTTTTTTAAACCATATCTGCACAAACTTATCTGTTAGGCTCATCAAGTATTTTTAATCGCCAAAATCTGGAAAAACAATTTTAGATCTCCAGCTAGACTTTTACTTGATTGTTAGAACAATGGACAGCCCTGGAGATGTATTTTACGAATGTTGTCTGAAGACCCAAATCATGGATAAGGTCTAAAAAGGTCTAATAAGATCTTCCGTGTTTTAAAATGGAGGAAACGAACATATCCACCAGTATTCTTCGCATTTAATATACATTCCAAGTATTCTTTAGCTGGCCCATGTTCAGGATTCAGATTTTCCAGGAGATCAATCATGGCCAGGCATCTCCAGTTTCTATAGATCTTTGTTTTATCTCATCTGGGAACGCTAAATTTCTTGAGTGATATTGATTGAGTTCTAAAGCCCTGCTCTCTGACAGATTTTTATCCCAATAATTTGGCAAATTAAAAAAAGAATCTCTAAAGATGAATCCTGCTTTGATTTGGGCAATTGCTTCAATTTGGAAGTCTCGATTAGCCTTAAAAACCATGTCCAATTATGTTGGCTTGACCAATGGATTACGTGCAGACAAGGTTATGCTTTCACATACTTCCATGCCCAAGAATACTCATCAAAATGGTTAATATCCAAATTTTTCTTTTTCATCTGTTTCTCTGAATTTTTGAAATGATTCTTATATAGGGCAAGTTCATGAGGTTCTTGAAAAGGGTTATGACTAGCTCTCCCGTCTCTTGTTTTATCAGATATAATTAGTGTGGGTCAAAAAATTGTTATTGAACAAGCCAATTGCAAATAATTGCACCAACTCTTGTAGTGTTCTCAAGAGAGGGATCGGAAGGGTTTTTAAACCCTTACCAGGGTTTTGATAACAGTGAGTCTGGATGTGATATGAGTCTTTATGCTATTTGATAGTGATACTGCCTTTTCTATTTGCCCACCTTATAGAACTCACTCCAAATATACTTAAGGGAATCAGGCCTGCTGACTTTGAAAGGCGTTGCATTTTGGGGAGGCAGTATCTTGGTAATGCTGTTATCTGTGACTAAAACTTAAAATTATCTCCTCTAATTGTGATACTGAGTTCTTTAATTAACATTAAAGTTACATCAACAACAAAACAATAACTTCAATTTGTTTTCCCTCGTAAGGCAAATGGCCAGAAAAGAACAGGAGAGAAGAAAATACCAGCAAAAAATATCAATAAAATAAAAACTAAATTCAGTCACCCACCTCAAAATTACAATGCGTGACTTCAACAACTCAAAAAACATCCAACAATCTCAGCGCCCGAATTGCCCGCTTTTCAAAAAAAAAAATTCTCCAAATGTTAGGAATTGAGATTTTAACCACCCCCCCCCCCCGCCTGCATATTTACTTAAATCAGCTATCATAGAGACTTTGAAACTGATAGACAAAAAAAAAAAAAAAACTCTTTTTAAGACCTTAGAAACCCCCTCCCTACAAAAAAAGAACTGACCTTCATCCTAATAACCGGTACTCAGCTTTGCAATAATCAATAACCATTGTCTATTATAGAATCCTCCACAAAACTAAATTCTTCCACATGTTAGAAGGTCAGAGGTTTAATCCCTTTTTCATATTTATCCGTTCCACCTATCATAGAAATTTTGAAAGTGTGGGGCTAGAAAAAAACTATCTGTGGAGTTTGACATGCACAAAGGGATTTTAAAGGGTACGAATATCACACTGTAGGGAATATTGAAGGGGTTTTATAGGTTTTATAATATAATTACCCTTAAGTCATAATTAATTTTCAGAACAAGGTAGTGGTCTTATGAAAAAATAGTTGGCTGTATTTTAAACAGACAAATGCAAAAGAATATTTAATCTGTCATAATAAAGTCAAAAAGATGTTGGAACTACAAGTCATTAAACAGTAACTACTTTTAATATTTGAACTTAGTTCCTAAGTTCCAACAAAATTCCTTAATTCCAAAAAAAACTTTACAAATTACAAATTGAAGATTATAAAAAAAACATGGAAAACAAACACTATAAACCTTTTTGTCAAAGAAGTGATCCACCAAAAAAGGGGACAAAGATCTTTCACCATCTTGTGAAGCTACAGAAAGCACTATTGGATTAAAGTATCCGGTTTGGGATTTAAGGCCGAAGCACACGTTGCCACAGAGAGCGTTGAACTCGAATCCTTCAGCACCGAAGGAGAGCTCTTGCTCCACTGTACTGTGGCAACTTTTAATTTATATATACCTTTGTGTTTGTGGTGTCTAATGCGTCATAAAAATATCTGAAAAGTTTATCGTTATTAAAGCACGCATGCAGATTAGCAAAACACGTGGTTCATGAATGGGAACTATTTTTACCGTTCACATTAAAACTATACGTATATAGCCAAAACAACCATGGTGATTTTGAAAAACATCAAATCCCTTGAATAATGAACTATATCGATCTTTTATGTAGTGACGTCATAACATACCGATATCATTAGAGCTAACGTAATAACATTGCGTTTTTCTTTTTACGTCCTATATGGCTCTAATAAAACTATGAAGACATTAATTATAATAATAATATAATAATATTTATTTATAACCCACAAAATATAATCGAAAACTGTGGGGTAAAAAAAACTTAGACACAAAATTCTATAATACATTATAAATAAATGAACTCAATTCGAAAAATGGCCAAAGAGGGTCAAAAACACCCATTATTTGCTGAGTTTTAAAACATAGATATGCAGATATTTCTTTCAGTCCCGAGGGCACATCAACAATGTCAAATTTAGAAACGATTCTATGGTTCCGGTACCACCGAGGCAAACACAGTAGACTCTTCCTTCCTTTAAGATGACCATCCTTCAAAGGTTATTTTGGGTAGTTGGGCCGGGGACATACGCTAAACGTTTTCTAATCATCCTAACCATAGAATTGGTCAAGGGGAAGGGGAGAGTAGAGGCCATGAGAAATACACAAAAAAAATTGAAACGCTTCATCAAACTATTTTGTCCATTCTGACCTGCTTAGCCAAATCACGGCATGTTAATGTAGAGCCAGAATGTAGTCTTTGAAAACGTATGTCTCCAAAGAATCTTAATATGCACTTCAAATATTGAGTCTCAATTCTTGAGATCTAAAAAATGACTAACCAGCCTCTTGTGACAAATATCATCCGCCAATTTTGATGGCAACATCTTGGCCATCTTTTGGAAATGATGGACCCAAGGCAATCTTCCAGTGGTAACCTATAGGATCGAGAAGGAGAGTCATCCCAAGAACATGCTTCGCCGGAGTTACCAGTGAGATCTTTGCTCTTTTACTTACTTACGTACTTACTTAGGTTCCGGCCATCCTCATGGGACGTTTTGGGGCCACTCCTCTTGCTAGCTCATGCGTAAGGGTTCGGTACGTTGCTCTATCTGGTGCAATACGTGACAACTGGGCTATCTTGACATTGTCGAAGTGGAAGTTCTCCATCCATCGTTTTCGTTGTCTGCCTCGTGGACGATGGCCATGGAGGGATCCTTCAAGGGTCACTTTCGGGAGGCGGCTTGGCTCCATTTGCTTGACGTGGCCGAACCAGCGCAGTTGTTGCTCCTTGATTTTACCTAGAATGGTTTCAGTGAACTGGAGCCTTTGGCGTACTTCCACATTTGTGATTCGGTCAGTGTATTTGATTCTAGCAATGCGACAGAGGCATCTCATCTCAAAAGCTAGAAGTTTTCTTTCGTCTTCGGTTTTCAGAGTTCATGTTTCGCATCCATAAATAAATATGGGGATTACGAAACTGTCGAATAGGTGCATTTTGAGTTTGTTGGTTAGGTGGTTGCTTCTCCAGAGTTTGGCTAGTCTTCAGAAGCTAGAGTTAGCAAGTGCAAGTCGACTTTTCACGTCAGAGCTATGACAATTATCTGAGGAGAGTAAGCTACCAAGGTACAGGAAGTGGTCAACTGTTTCAACCTGTCTCCCACCTATGGTGATAATGGGCGGGTTGTATAGTTTACGTCTCGTAGTTACCATGACTTTAGTCTTGCTGGCATTGATCTCCATCCCAAACGGCTTTGTGGTGTTGTAGAGTTTATTAGTTTGTACCTGCAGTTCTTGTGTAGAGTTGGCTAGCTCAACAATATCATCAGCGTAGGCAAGGTTGTCTATCAGTAGCCCTCCTATTGTTGCGCAATATCCCGACTGCATCAGTGACGGAACGACATTTAGAAAGAGGTTGAAGAGATGTGATGATAAGATGCAACCCTGGAGTAGTCCTGACGAAGTTGTGAACTCTTCTGACAGCCCATCAACGGTTATTACTTGGCCTCGGAACCAGTCGTACAGACTCTTGATTACTTGGACTATCTCATAAGGGATCCAGTAGTGAAGGAGGATTTGCCAGAGTCCTTTGCGCCATATCAGGTCAAATGCCTGACGGAAATCAACGAATAGTTGGAAGAGCTCTTGGTTGAATTAGATGCATCGTTCCATGAGATGTCGAACGACGAATATCTGATCAATTGTGGATCTTCCAGGGCGGAAACCGACCTGATATTCTCCAATGGCAAAGGCAGTTGTTGCTTGTAAGCGTTGGGGTAGGACTTTTGTCTGGACACGTGACTGATGGCTCGTGAGGCTGATCGGACGGTAGTTTCCACACTCTTTTTTTATCCCTTTTTGTCAATAGGTATAATGGCAGCCTTGCAGCACTGACGGGGTATTTGGCCGGTTTCCCAAACCGCAGATACAATGGCGTGGTACAGATCAGTTACATCATCCGATCCGACGTTAATGAGTTCAGCGGTGACTCCGTCTGGGCCAGGGGCTTTTCCTTGTTTGAGCGACTTGATTGCTGACTCGGTTTCTGACTTAAGTGGGGCAGGGGGGGTGGTCTGAGTTCTTGGGAGGGTATGGGGAAGCAGGCTAGTATTTCAGGATCCGCAGCTACTGGTGGATTCAGTTTATCGTTAAAGATTTATTTCCATCTTTAAAGTTTCATCTTTGAATCACTAATCTCATTTCCGTCTTTATCCAGGATCACTGATGTTTCCAGTTCTTTTTTTCGGCTTAACTCGCGTACTATTTAGAAAACTGCTCCGCTGTTCCCCTTCT
Organism: Artemia sp. Qi Xiang Cuo; assembly: GCF_049724085.1. Taxonomy (NCBI): domain Eukaryota; kingdom Metazoa; phylum Arthropoda; class Branchiopoda; order Anostraca; family Artemiidae; genus Artemia; species Artemia sp. Qi Xiang Cuo. The sequence continues at coordinate 52,646,592 of NC_142801.1, read as the reverse complement.
TGAACAGTACTTCGCATTTCTTCCGCAGGTGGTTACGTAGTGCCTTTCTGATCTCTTGCTCTACTCTTCTCTTGAGGAGCTTGTAAGTATCCCGGCTGTGGCGGTCGGATTTATTACAAAAAATACAGAGTCAAAATCCATTTAAAATTAAGAGCAAATGAATAGCACAATATTTGGGGCTATTCACCTTCACCCATCCGATAGCTTGTTTACGCTATACCACTGTAATTTGCAGCAACTCATTGCTCACAATTTAAGTAAAAGCCAAACACCAGAACTTATATTTATGATTGTTTAATGCGAGTTTATTGTTTATAATGTATTGCGTCATGTTTTTAAATTCACCAATTCACCATTAGATTCACCAATTTCTTAAATTTTTACTTTTCTTTACTACCGCTTCAATAGCACCTGCTTCAATAGCATCCCCTCTTGCCCCACTCCCAATAAAAAGACTTTAGCTACACCCCTGGACCCTACGTATTGCCTAAAATCCAATTGTATCATTGTTGTCGTTTCTGAAGTTCCTTAGCGAAACATTTTTGATCATGCTCATTCCTGATATTGATATAGATAGCTAATAAGACTTGAATTTACTAAAAGCAAACAAAAAACACGTTTATAAGTAGATCAAGCATTGGTTGCTTCCCATACGAAATGAGCCAACTCAAACTAATTCGGAGACAAATATCCCAGCTTTTATAAGAGATTCAGTCCAGATGTTGAAGCCGTTGCAACAGAAAGGGCTTCTCATGGCAGAAAGCCAACAAAATAAAATGGAAATCAAAAGACTCTTAACTCCCGAAGAGGAAACTGGTGGGTACCACGTAAAAGAGAAAGAACCATTTGTAAATTTTGAAAGTGCAATAAGCCATCTGTATTCAGTTCCTATGGAGCCAAAAATAAGGGAGCTTATGCTTCAAGTGACACATACGATTTTACCATACCGAAATAGAATGTCAGGTTTCATGAGAAACGAAGATAAAAAATGCTCCTTTTGCTTGGAAGTAGTGGATGATGGTTTAAACCAATTTGCCACGTTCAAGTTTATCTTATCTAGTGGATTGACTTTTGATGCTCAAGGCGCGAAACATGGTTGGCACACTTTTAAGAAAACGGTGGTTCCTACCGTCTCTAAATAACGAAGATCTCATTTTTTCCACTTACTGTTTGTGATAGATCTTTTTACTAAAACCACAACCCCAACCTGGCAAGTAGGCAGTGGTAATGTCGTATCCACACACACCACGTTAAAGTGTATAAAGCGTTACATAGGGTTATATTTCATCATAGGTAGCGTAATAGGGCTGCCTTAGTAAAGAACGGTGTTGGCACATCGTATCTTCTATGTTTAGACCAGAACACTTCATATCGAAAGCATTGTTGTAGAAAATTTGAAAAGGGCTCATTCGATTGGAAATTGGAAGGGCTTGTGCCCTTTTTAATAGCCAAAAGTGATTGCAAGGCAACTAACACCCCTTCCACGCCCACCATTTCCCCAAACACATTCAATCAAAATTTTGAGATAGCCATTTTGTTTAACGTAGTTAAAAGATCTAGTAAATATGTCTTCAGGAGGACCCCCCCCCCCCTACATCCCTCAGGGCAAGGGTTGTAAGTTATGCCCAGGGGGCATATAAGATTTTTATAGAGAGCATTGTCGTAGAAACTTCAAAATTGGCTCATTCGATTGGAAATTCAAAGGGCTAGTGCCCTTTTTAATAGTCAAAAGAGATTGGAGAGCAACTAAACCCCCTCTTACGCCATCATTTCACCAAACACATCGAATCAAAATTTTGAGATAGCCATTTTGTTCAACGTGGTTAAAAATTCTGGAAGTTAGGTCATTGAGGCTGACAACCCCCCACAACCCTCAGGACAAGGGTTATAAGTTTTGCACTGGGGGCATATAGGTTTTCTTTTATAGAAAGTGTTGTTGTAGAAACTTCAAAAAGAGCTCTTTCGATTGGAAATTAAAAGGGCTAGTGCCCTTTTTAATAGTTGAAAGTGACTGGAAGGCAACTAACACCCTCTCACGCCCACCATTTGCTCAATTCCAGCCAAACAGTATTTTGAGATAGCCATTTTGTTCAACGTAGTAGAAAATTCTGGAAATAAAGTTTTGAGGATGATAAACACCCTCATAGCCCTAAGGGCAAGGCTTGTAAGTTTTGCCCTGGGGGTATATAACATTTTTATAGGAAGTGTTGACGTAGAAATCTGAAAAAGAGCTCATTCGATTGGAAATTGAAAGGGCTAGTGCCCTTTTAAATAGTCGAAAGTGATTGGAAGGCAACTAACCCCCTCTTACGCTCATCATTTTCCCAATTACATCCAGTCCAAAATTTTAAGATAGCTTTATTCTTCAACGTAGTTGAAACTTCTGGAAATTAGGTCTTTTGAGGATGACATCCCCCCACAACCCTCAGGGTAGGGGTTGTCAGTTATGCCCTGGGGGCATATAAGGTTTTTTTATAGAAAGCGTTTTTTAGAAACTTCAAAGAGGGCTCATCAATTGGAAATTGAAAAGGCTAGTGCCCTTTTTAATAGTCGAAAGTGACCGGAGGGCAACTAACCACCCTCTCACGCCGACCATTTACCAAATACATCAAATCAAAATTATGAGATAACCATTTTGTTCAACATAGTCTAATTCCCAAATTTTTATTGGATACATTCGGAAAAAAGGGGCGTAGGGGGGGGTCTAGTTGGCCTCCAATCTCTTTTGACTCTCACAAACTGAACTAGAACTCTCAATTTCCAATCAAGTTAGCCCTCTCTGAAGTTTTTATGAGAATCCCTTCCATAAGAACCATATATTCCTCCAAGGCATAAATTACAACACCTGCCTTCGGGCCCTGGGGGGCTGTGTCGACTCCGGAGTTTTCGCTATATGATCTTTGAACAATCTTTTAAAAAATGGCTATCTCAAAGTTCTTATCAGATGGGTTTGAGAAAAAGGGCGTGGAAGGGGGGGGGGGGGGCTAAGTGCCCTCCAATCTCTTTTTACTCTTAAAAAGTGAACTAGAACCTTCAATTTCCAATTAAATGAGCCCTCTTTGAAGTTTATACGAGCATCCCTTCCATAAAAACCATATATATCCCCAGGTCATAACTTACAACGCCTGCCCCAGGGCCCTGGAGGGTTTTGTCAACCCCGGGGTTTTGTTATATGATCTTTGAACTATTTTGAACAAAATAGCTATCTCAAAATTTTTATCGGATGCATTTGGGAAAAATGGGCCTGGAGGGGCTAGTTACCCTCGGATATCTTTTGACTCTTAAAAAGTGAACTTTCAATTTGCAATCAAATGAGCCCTCTTCGAAGTTTATACGAGCACTCCTTCCATAAGAACCATATATGCCCCCAGGGCATAGCTTATAACCTTTGCTCTGGGAAAGCCTTTGGGGGGGGGGGTGTCATGCTCAAAGATATAATTTCCAGAACTTTCAACTACGTTGAACAAAATGGCTATATCAAAATTTTTATTGGATGTGTTTGTGGAAATGGTGGGCGTGGAAGGGATGTTAGTTGCCTTCCAATCACTTTCGATTATTAAAAAGGGCACTAGCCATTTAAATTTCCAACCGATAGAACCCTTTTTGAAGTTTGTTCGAGAACACTTTCTATACAAAACATTATATGCCCCCAAGGCATAACTTACAACGCTTGCCCAGAGGGCTGTTTTGGGACTGTCATCCTCAAAGACATAATTTCCAGAATTTTCAACCACGTTGAACAAAATGGCTATCCCAAAATTTTGACTGGATGTGTTTGGGGAAAAGGTGGGCGTGAGTGGGGGGTTAGTTGCCTTCCAATCACTTTCGACTATAAAAAACGGCACTAGCCCTTTGAATATCAAATTGAATGAACTCTTTTTTGAAGTTTCTACGTCAACGCTTTATATAAAAACCGTATATACACCCAGGGCATAACTTTCAACCCTTGCCCTGAGGGCTGTGGGGGGTTGTCATCCTCAAAGACCTAATTTCCAGAATTTTCAACCACGTTGAACAAAATGGCTATCCCAAAATTTTATTTGGATGTTTGGGAAAAAGGTTTGCGTGAGAGTGGGATTAGTTGCCCTCCATTCACTTTCGACAATTAAAAAGGGCACTAGCCCTTTGAATTTCTAATCGAATGAGCCTTTTTTGAAGTTTCTACGACAAAGCTTTCTTTAAAAAGCTTACATGCTCCCAGGGCACAACTTATAACCCTTGCCATGAGGGCTGTGAGGGAGTGTCCTCCTCAAAAACATAATTTCTATTTGGAAATCAACTACTTAGAATAAAATGGCTATCTCAAAATTTTGTTTGGATGTGTTTCAGGAAATAGTGGGCGTGGAAGGGGTGTTCGTTGCCTTCCAATCACTTTTGAACCTTAAAAAGGGCACTAGAACTCTCGATTTCCAATTGAATGAGCCCCCTTTGAAGTTTTTACGACAGCCCCTTCCATATGAAGTGCCCTTGGGAAAATAAAAAACAAATATCTGCAGATCTATGTTTTAAAACTCAGCAAATAATTGGTGTTTTTGACCTTCTTTGGCCATATTTTGAATTGACTTAATTTATTTATGTTGTATTATTGAATTGTGGATTTATGCTTTTTTTTATCCCACAGTTTTTCCATTGTACATAGTAGGTTTTAAATAAATATTATTATATTATTATTATTATGAATGTCGTCATAGTTTTATTAGAGCCATATAGGATGTAAAAAGAAAAACGCTATTATTACGTTAGCTCTGATGACATCGGTATGTTATGACGTCATTACATAAAAGATCGATATAGTTCATTATTCGAGGGATTTGATGTTTTTCAAAATCACCATAGTTGTTTTGGTTATATACATATAGTTTTAAGGTGAACGGTAAAAATATTTACCATTCATGAATCAAGTGTTTTGCTAATCCACCTGCGTGCTTTAATAACGATAAACTTTTCAGAAATTTTTGATGACGCCTTAGACACCAAAAACATAAGGTATATATAAATTAGAAGTTGCCACTGTACAGTGGAGCAAGAGGTCTCCTTCGGTGCTGAAGGATTAAAGTTGAACGCACTCTGTGGCAATGAGTAGTTCATTCGGAATGGCAGTTTGGAATGCTTCGGCCTTGAATCCCAAACCTTATCCAGTAGTGCTTTTTGTAGCTTCACAAGATGGCAAAGGATCTTTGTCCACTTTTTTCGGTGGATCCCTTCTTTGACAAAAAGTTTTATAGTTTTTGTTTTCCATTGTTTTTTGCATTTTCTTAAATTTGTAATTTTTACATTTTTTTTTAATTAATGAATTTTGTCGGAACTTAGGAACTAAGTTCAAATATTAAAAGTAGTTACTGTTTAATGACTTGTAGTTCCGATATCTTTTTGACTTTATTATGACAGATTAAACATTCTTTTGTATTTGTCAGTTTGAAAAACAGTCAACGCTTTTTTCATAAAACCATTAACTTGTTCTGAAAATTAATTATGATTTAAGGGGAATTATATTATAATACCTATAAAAACCCTTCAATATTCCTTACAGTGTCATTTTCGTACCCTTTAAAATCTCTTTGTGCTTGCCAAACTGCCCAGAATTTTTTTTCTAGGCTCAAACTTTCAAAATTTCTATGATAGGTGGGACTAATAAATATGAAGAAGGGATTTAACCTCTGACCTCTTAACATGTGGAAGAATTTAGTTTTGTGGAGGATTCTATAACATACGATGCTTATTAATTATTGCAAAGCTGAGTACCGGTTATTAGGATGATTGTCACTTCTATTTTTGTAGGGTGGGGGCTGTTAAGGTAATAAAAAGTGTTTGTTTTTTTAGGCCATCACTTTCAAAGTCTCTATGATAGCTGCTCAAAATAAATATCAAAGGTGGTTTAATCTCTCAACTCCTAACATTAGGAGAAATTTATTTTGAAAAGCGTACAATAAGGGTGCTGAGAGTGTTGGATGTTTAATTGAGTGGTTGAAGTCGCGCATTACCCCCCCCCCTCCCCTGCCTAGCATGTAATTTTTAGGTAGACTGAATTTAGTCTTTCTTTTTTCATATTTTTTGGGGGGTATTTTCTTTTCTACTGTTCTTTCCTGGTAATTTGCCTTACGGGGGAAACTATACTGAAGTTGTTGTTTTGCTCTTGTTGTAATTTTAATGTTAATTAAAATAACTCAATATCATAATTAAAGGAGATAAATCCAAGTTTTTGTCACGGATAACAGCATTACCAAGAAACTGCCTCCCTGAAATGCAACGCCTTTCAAACTTTGCAAGCATGGCTCCCAAAATATATGTGGAATGATAGCAAAAAATACAGGCAGTGACGTGCAATTGCTTTTTAAGATAACGCGAATAGAGCAAGCAGAGTCACTATCAAATTGCTCAAAAGGTCATATCACATCCAGACTCACTGTTTTCTGGTAAAATGAGGTGGAAAACTGGGCAATGGAGAAGCAATCCAGCTTTGTTTTTTTAAACCATATCTGCACAAACTTATTCTGTTAGCCTCATCAACTATTTTTAATCGCCAAAATCTGGAGAAACAATTTTAGATCCCAAGCTAGACTTTTACTTGATTGTTAGAACAATGAACAGCCTTGGAGATGTATTTTACGAATGTTGTCTGAAGACCCAAATAAGGTTTATAAGACCCAATAAGGATAAGGTTTAAAAAGGTCTAATAAGATCTTCCGTGTTTTAAAATGGAGGAAACGAACATATCCACCAGTATTCTTCGGGTTTAATATACATTCGAAGTATTCTTTAGCTGGCCCATGTTCAGGATTCAGATTTTCCAGAAGATCAATCATGGCCAGGCGTCTCCAGTTTCTATAAATCTTCGTTTTATCTCATCTGGGAACGCTAAATTTCTTGATAGATATTGATAGAGTTCTAAAGCCCTGCTCTCTGACAGATTTTTATCCCAATAATTTGGCAATTTAAAAAAAGAATCTCTAAAGATGAATCCTGCTTTGATTTGGGCAATTGCTTCAATTTGGAAGTCTCGATTAGCCTTACAAACCTTGTCCAATTATGTTGGCTTGACCAATGGATTACTTGCAGACAAGGTTATGCTTTCACATACTTCCATGCCCAAAAATACTCATCAAAGTGGTTAATATCCAGATTTTTCTTTTTCATCTGTTTTTCTGAATTTTAAAAATGATTCTTATATAGGGCAAGTTCATGAGGTTCTTGAAAAGGGTTATGACTAGCTCCCCCGTCTCTTGTTTTATCAGATATAATTAGTGTGGGTCAAAAAATTGTTATTGAACAAGCCAATTGCAAATAATTGCACCAACTCAAGTAGTGTTCTCATGAGAGGGATCGGAACGGTTTTTAAACCCTTACCAGGGTTTTGATAACAGTGAGTCTGGATGTGATATGAGTCTTTGTGCTATTTGATAGTGATACTGCCTTTTCTATTTGCCCATCTTATAAAACTCACTCCACATATACTGTAGGGAATCAGGCCTGCTGACTTTGAAAGGCGTTGCATTTCGGGGAGGCAGTATCTTGGTAATGCTGTTATCTGTAACAGAAACTTAAAATTATCTCCTCTAATTGTGATACTGAGTTCTTTAATTAACATTAAAATTACATCAACAACAAAACAATAACTTCAATTTGTTTTCCCCCGTAAGGCAAATGGCCAGAAAAGAACAGGAGAGAAGAAAATACCAGCAAAAAATATCAATAAAATAAAAACTAAATTCAGTCACCCACCTCAAAATTACAATGAGTGACCTCAACAACTCAAAAAAAATCCAACAATCTCAGCGCCCGAATTGCCCGCTTTTAAAAAAAAAAAAATTCTCCAAATGTTAGGACTTGAGAGTTTAACCCCCCCCCCCCCCCCCCCCGCCTCCTTATTTACTTAAATCAGCTATCATAGAGACTTTGAAACTGATGGACTAAAAAAAAAACACTTTTTAAAACCTTAGAAACCCCCACCCTACAAAAAAAGAACTGACCTTCTTCCTAATAACCGGTATTCAGCTTTGCAATAATCAATAACCATTGTCTATTATAGAATCCTCCACAAAACTAAATTCTTCCACATGTTAGAAGGTCAGAGGTTAAATCCCTTTTTCATATTTATCCGTTCCACCTATCATAGAAATTTTGAAAGTGTGGGGCTAGAAAAAAACTATCTGTGGAGTTTGACATGCACAAAGGGATTTTAAAGGGTACGAAGATCTCACTGTAGGGAATATTGAAGGGGTTTTATAGGTTTTATAATAAAATTGCCCTTAAGTCATAATTAATTTTCAGAACAAGGTAGTGGTCTTATGAAAAAATAGTTGACTGTATTTTAAACAGACAAATTCAAAAGAATATTTAATCTGTCATAATAAAGTCAAAAAGATGTTGGAACTACAAGTCATTAAACAGTAACTACTTTTAATATTTGAACTTAGTTCCTAAGTTCCAACAAAATTCCTTGATTCCAAATAAAAACTGTACAAATTACAAATTGAAGATTATAAAAAAAGCATGAAAAACAACACTATAAACCTTTTTGTCAAAGAAGTGATCCACCGAAAAAAGCGGACAAAGATCTTTCACCATCTTGTGAATCTACAGAAAGCACTATTGGATTAAAGTATCAGGTTTGGGATTCAAGGCCGAAGCACTTGTTGCCACAGAGAGCGTTGAACTCGAATCCTTCAGCACCAAAGGAGAGCTCTTGCTCCACTGTACTGTGGCAGCTTTTAATTTATATATACCTTTGTGTTTGTGGTGTCTAATGCGTCATAAAAATGTCTGAAAATTTTATCGTTATTAAAGCACGCATGCTGATTAGCAAAACACGTGGTTCATGAATGAGAACTATATTTACCGTTCACATTAAAACTATATGTATATAACCAAAACAACTATGGTGATTTTGAAAAACATAAAATCCCTTGAATAATGAACTATATCGATCTTTTATGTAGTGACGTCATAACATACCGATGTCATTAGAGCTAACGTAATAACATTGCGTTTTTCTTTTTACGTCCTATATGGCTCTAATAAAACTATGAAGACATTAATTATAATAATAATATAATAATATTTATTTATAAGCCACAAAATACAATGGAAAACTGTGGGGTAAAAAAAAAACTTAGACACAAAATTCTATAATACATTATAAATAAATGAACTCAATTCGAAAAATGGCCAAAGAGGGTCAAAAACACCCATTATTTGCTGAGTTTGAAAACATAGATATGCAAATATTTGTTTCAGTCCCGAGGGCACATCCACAATGTCAAATTTAGAAACGATTCTATGGTTCCGGTACCACCGAGGCAAACACAGTAGACTCTTCCTTCCTTTAAGATGACCATCCTTCAAAGGTTATTTTGGGTAGTTGGGCCGGGGACATACGCTAAACGTTTTCTAATCATCCTAACCATCGAATTGGTCAAGGGGAAGGGGAGAGTAGAGGCCATGAGAAATACACAACAAAAATTTGAAACGCTTCATCAACTCTTTAACATAGATCAAAATGTTGATAAACTATTTTGTCCATTCTGACCTGCGTAGCCAAATCACGGCATGTTAATGTAGACCCAGAATGTAGTCTTTGAAAACGTAAGTCTCCAAAGAATCCTTAATATGCACTTCAAATATTGAGTCTCAATTCTTGAGATCTAAAAAATGACTAACCAGCCTCTTGTGACAAATATCATCCGCCAATGTTGATGGCAACATCTTGGCCATCTTTTGGAAATGATGGACCCAAGGCAATCTTCCAGTGGTAGCCTATAGGATCGAGAAGGAGAGTCATCCCAAGAACATGCTTCGCCGGAGTTACCAGTGAGATCTTTGCTCTTTTACTTACTTACCATTTACTTAGGTCCCGGCCATCCTCATGGGACGTTTTTGGGCCACTCCTCTTGCTAGCTAATGCGTAAGGGCTCGGTACGTTGCTCTATCTGGTGCGATACGTGACAACTGGGCTATCTTGACATTGTTGTAAGTTATGCCCTGGGGGCATATAAGGTTTTTATAGAGACCATTGTCGTAGAAACTTCAAAGGTGGCTCATTTGATTGGAAATTCAAAGGGCTAGTGCCCTTTTTAATAGTCAAAAGAGATTGGAGAACAACTAAACCCCCTCTTACGCCCACCATTTCCCCAAACACATCGAATCGAAATTTGAGATAGCCATTTTGTTCAACGTAGTCGAAAATTCTGGAAATAAGGTTTTGAGGATGATAAACACCCTCATAGCCCTAAGGGCAAGGCTTGTAAGTTATACCCTGGGGGCATATAATATTTTTATAGGAAGTGTTGACGTAGAAATTTGAAAAAGCGCTCATTTGATTGGAAATTGAAAGGGCTAGTGCCCTTTTAAATAGTCGAAAGTGATTGGAGGGCAACTAACCCCCTCTTACGCTCACCATTTCCCCAATTACATCCAGTCCAAAATTTTAAGATAGCTCTATTCTTCAACGTAGTTGAAACTTCTGGAAATTAGGTCTTTTGAGGATGACATCCCCCCACAGCCCTCAGGGTAAGGGTTGTCAGTTATGCCCTGGGGGCATATAAGGTTTTTTATAGAAAGCTTTTTGTAGAAACTTCAAACAGGGCTCATCAATTGGAAATTGAAAAGGCTAGTGCCCTATTTAATAGTTGAAAATGACCGGAGGGCAACTAACCCCCCTCTCACACACACCATTTACCATATACATCAAATCAAAATTATGAGATAACCATTTTGTTCAACATAGTCTAATTCCCAAATTTTTATTGGATACATTCGGGAAAAAAGGGGCGTAGGGGGGGGGGGGGCTAGTTGCCCTCCAATCTCTTTTGACTCTCAAAACTGAACTAGAACTTTCAATTTCCAATCAAGTTAGCCCTTTCTGAAGTTTTTATGAGAATCCCTTCCATAAGAACCATATATACCCCCAAGGCATAACTTACAAAGCCTGCCTTCGGGCCCTGGGGGGCTGTGTCGATCCCGGAGTTTTCGCTATATGGTCTATGAAAAATCTTTTAAAAAATAGCTATCTCAAAGTTCTTATCAGATGGGTTTGAGAAAAAGGGCGTGGAAGGGGGGGGGGCTAAGTGTCCTCCAATCTCTTTTTACTCTTAAAAGAGTAGCTCGAACTTCCACTTTTCAATCAAATGAGCTCCCTTTGACGAACGTTCAAGCATCCTTTTCATAAAAACCATATATTTCCCCAGGCCATAACTAACAACGCCTGCCCCAGGGCCCAGGGGAGTTGTGTCAACCCTGGAGGTTTTGTTATATGATCTTTGAACTATTTTGAACAAAATAGCTATCTCACAATTTTTATCGGACGCATTTGGAAAAAATGGGCTAGGGGGGGCTGGTTACCCTCCGATATCTTTTGACGCTTAAAAAGTGAACTAGAAATTTCAATTTCCAATCAAATGAGCCCTCTTCGAAGTTTATACGAGCACTCCTTCCATAAGAACCATATATGCCCCCAGGGCTTAGCTTATAACCTTTGCTCTGGGGGGGCCTGTGGGGGGGGGGGTGTCATGCTCAAAGATATAATTTCCAGAACTTTCAACTACGTTGAACAAAATGTCTATATCATCATTTTGATTGGATGTGTTTGTGGAAATGGTGGGCGTGGAAGGGGTGTTCCAATCCCTTCCAATCCCTTCCAATCCCTTTCGATTATTATAAAGGGCACTAGCCATTTAAATTTCCAATCGATAGAACCCTTTTTGAAGTTTGTACGAGAACACTTTCTATACAAAACCTTATATACAAAACCCTATACAAAACCCGAGGCTTTCATCTTCCAAGACATAATTTCCAGAATTTTCAACTACGCTGAACAAAATAGCTATCCAAAAACTTGGACTGGATGTGTTGGGGGAATTGGTGGGCGTGAGAGGGGGGTTAATTATCTTCCGATTACTGTTGACTATTAAAAAAGGCACTAGCCCTTTCAATTTCCAATTGAATGAACTCTTTTTTGAAGTTTCTACGGCAACGCTTTATATAAAAACCTTATATACCCCGAGAGCATAACTTACAACCCTTGCCCTGAGGGCCGTGGGGGGTTGTCATCCTCAAAGACCTAATGTCAAGAATTTTTAACAACTTCGAACAAAATGGTTATCTCAAAATTTTATTTGGATGTTTGGGGAAAAGGTTTGCGTGAGAGGGAGGTTAGTTGCCCTCCATTCACTTTCAACAATTAAAAAGGGCACTAGCCCGTTGAATTTCTAATCGAATGAGCCCTTTTTTAAGTTTCTACGACAAACCTTTCTTTAAAAAGCTTACATGCTCCCAGGGTATAACTTACAACCCTTGCCCTGAGGGCTGAGAGGGAGTGTCCTCCTCAAAAACATAATTTCTATTTGGAAATCAACTACTTAGAATAAAATGGCTATCTCAAAATTTTGTTTGGATGTGTTTGAGGAAATAGTGGGCGCGGAAGGGGTGTTCGTTGCCTTCCAATCACTTTTGATCCTTAAAAAGGGCACTAGAACTCTCGATTTCCAATTGAATGAGCCCCCTTTGAAGTTTTTACGACGGCCCCTTCCATATGAAGTGCCCTTGGGAAAATAAAAAACAAATATCTGCAGATCTATGTTTTAAAACTCAGCAAATGATTGGTGTTTTTGACCTTCTTTGGCCATATTTTGAATTGACTTAATTTATTTATGTTGTATTATTGAATTGTGTATTTATGTTTTTTTTATCCCACAGTTTTTACATTGTATTTTGTAGGTTTTAAATAAATATTATTATATTATTATTATTATGAATGTCGTCATGGTTTTATTAGAGCCATATAGGATGTAAAAAGAAAAACGCTATTATTACGTTAGCTCTGATGACATCAGTATGTTATGATGTCATTACATAAAAGATCGATATAGTTCATTATTCGAGGGATTTGATGTTTTTCAAAATCACCATAGTTGTTTTGGTTATATACATATAGTTTTAAGGTGAACGGTAAAAATAGTTACCATTCATGAATCACGTGTTTTGCTAATCTGCCTGCGTGCTTTAATAACGATAAACTTTTCAGAAATTTTTAATGACGCCTTAGACACCAAAAACATAAGGTATATATAAATTAGAAGTTGCCATTGTACAGTGGAGCAAGAGGTCTCCTTCGGTGCTGAAGGATTAAAGTTGAACGCACTCTGTGGCAATTAGTAGTTCGTTCGGAATGGCAGTTTGGAATGCTTCGGCCTTGAATCCCAAACCTTATCTAGTAGTGCTTTTTTTAGCTTCGCAAGATGGTGAAGGATCTTTGTCCACTTTTTTCGGTGGATCCCTTCTTTGAAAAAAAGGTTTATAGTTTTTGTTTTCCATGGTTTTTTGCATTTTCTTAAATTTGTAATTTTTACATTTTTTTTTCAATTAAGGAATTTTGTCGGAACTTAGGAACTAAGTTCAAATATTAAAAGTAGTTACTGTTTAATTACTTGTAGTTCCAATATCTTTTTGACTTTATTATGACAGATTAAACATTCTTTTGTATTTGTCAGTTTGAAAAACAGTCAACGCTTTTTTCATAAAACCATTAACTTGTTCTGAAAATTAATTATGATTTAATGGGAATTATATTATAATACCTATAAAAACCCTTCAATATTCCTTACAGTGTCATTTTCGTACCCTTTAAAATCTCTTTGTGCTTGCCAAACTGCCCAGAATTTTTTTTTCTAGGCTCACACTTTCAAAATTTCTATGATAGTTGGGACTGATAAATATGAAGAAGGGATTTAACCTCTGACCTCCTTACATGTGGAAGAATTTACTTTTGTGGAGGATTCTATAACATACAATGGTTATTAATTATTGCAAAGCTGAGTACCGGTTATTAGGATGAATGTCACTTCTATTTTTGTAGGGTGGGAGCTGTTAAGGAAATAAAAAGTGTATGTTTTTTTAGGCCATCACTTTCAAAGTCTCTATGATAGCTGCTTGAAATAAATATCAAAGGTGGTTTAAACTCTCAACTCCTAACATTTGGAGAAATTCATTTTGAAAAAGCGTACAATACGGGTGCTGAGAGTGTTGGATGTTTATTTGAGTGGTTGAAGTCGTGCTTTACCCCCCCCCCCTGCCTAGCATGTAATTTTTAGGTAGACTGAATTTAGTTTTTATTTTTTTCATATTTTTTTGGGGGTATTTTCTTTTCTGCTGTTCTTTCCTGGCAATTTGCCTTACGGGGGAAACTATACTGAAGTTGTTGTTTTGCTCTTGTTGTAATTTTAATGTTAATTAAAATAACTCAGTATTATAATTAAAGGAGATAAATCCAAGTTTTGTCACGGATAACAGCATTACCAAGACACTGCCTCCCCGAAATGCAACGCCTTTCAAACTTTGCAAGCATGGCTCCCAAAATATATGTGGAATGATAGCAAAAAATACAGGCAGTGACGTGCAATTGCTCTTTAAGATAACGCGAATAGAGCAAGCAGAGTCACTATCAAATTGCTCAAAAGGTCATATCACATCCAGCCTCACTGTTTTCTGGTACAATGAGGTGGAAAACTGGACAATGGAAAAGCAATCCAGCTTTGTTTTTTTAAACCATATCTACACAAAATTATCTGTTAGCCTCATCAACTATTTTTAATCGCCAAAATCTGGAAAAACAATTTTAGATCCCCAGCTAGACTTTTACTTGATTGTTAGAACAATGGACAGCCTTGGAGATGTATTTTACGAATGTTGTCTGAAGACCCAAATCATGGATAAGGTCTAAAAAGGTCTAATAAGATCTTCCGTGTTTTAAAATGGAGGAAACGAACATATCCACCAGTATTCTTCGGGTTTAATATACATTCCAAGTATTCTTTAGCTGGCCCATGTTCAGGATTCAGATTTTCCAGGAGATCAATCATGGCCAGGTGTCTCCAGTTTCTATAAATCTTTGTTTTATCTCATCTGGGAACGCTAAATTTCTTGAGAGATATTGATGGAGTTCTAAAGCCCTGCTCTCTGACAGATTTTTATCCCAATAATTTGGCAAATTAAAAAAAGAATCTCTAAAGATGAATCCTGCTTTAATTTGGGCAATTGCTTCAATTTGGAAGTCTCGATTAGCCTTACAAACCATGTCCAATTATGTTGGCTTGGCCAAATGATTACTTGCAGACAAGGTTATGCTTTCACATACTTCCATGCCCAAGAATACTCATCAAAGTGGTTAATATCCAGATTTTTCTTTTTCATCTGTTTTTCTGAATTTTTGAAATGATTCTTATATAGGGCAAGTTCATGAGGTTCTTGAAAAGGGTTATGACTAGCTCTCCCGTCTCTTGTTTTATCAGATATAATTAGTGTGGGTCAAAAAATTGTTATTGAACAAGCCAATTGCAAATAATTGCATCAACTCAAGTAGTGTTCTCAAGAGAGGGATCGGAACGGTTTTTAAACCCTTACCAGGGTTTTGATAACAGTGAGTCTGGATGTGATATAAGTCTTTGTGCTATTTGATAGTGATACTGCCTTTTCTATTTGCCCATCTTATAGAACTCACTCCACATATACTTTAGGGAATCAGGCCTGCTGACTTTGAAAGGCGTTGCGTTTCGGGGAGGCAGTATCTTGGTAATGCTGTTATCTGTGACAGAAACTTAAAATTATCTCCTCTAATTGTGATACTGAGTTCTTTAATTAACATTAAAATTACATCAACAACAAAACAATAACTTCAATTTGTTTTCCCCCGTAAGGCAAATGGCCAGAAAAGAACAGGAGAGAAGAAAATACCAGCAAAAAATATCAATAAAATAAAAACTAAATTCAGTCACCCACCTCAAAATTACAATGAGTGACTTCAACAACTCAAAAAACATCCAACAATCTCAGCGCCCGAATTGCCCGCTTTTCAAAAAAAATTTTCTGAATGTTAGGAATTGAGAGTTTAACCACCCCCCCCCCGCCTGCATATTTACTTAAATCAGCTATCATAGAGACTTTGAAACTGATGGACTAAAAAAAACAAATACTTTTTAAGACCTTAGAAATCCCCACCCTACAAAAAAAGAACTGACCTTAACCATTGTCTATTATAGAATCCTCCACAAAACTAAATTCTTTCACATGTTAGAAGGTCAGAGGTTAAATCCCTTTTTCCTATTTATCCGTTCCACCTATCATAGAAATTTTGAAAGTTTGGGGCTAGAAAAAAACTATCTGTGGATTTGACATGCACAAAGGGATTTTAAAGGGTACGAAGATCACACTGTAGGGAATATTGAAGGGGTTTTATAGGTTTTATAATATAATTACCCTTAAGTCATAATTAATTTTCGGAACAAGGTAGTGGTCTTATGAAAAAATAGTTGACTGTATTTTAAACAGACAAATGCAAAAGAATTTTTTTGACTTTATCTGTCATAATAAAGTCAAAAAGATGTTGGAACTACAAGTCATTAAATAGTAACTACTTTTAATATTTTAACTTAGTTCCTAAGTTCTAACAAAATTCCTTAATTCCAAAAAAAACTGTACAAATTACAAATTGAAGATTATAAAAAAAACATGGAAAACAAACACTATAAACCTTTTTGTCAAAGAAGTGATCCTACGAAAATAGTGGACAAAGATCTTTCACCATCTTGTGAAGCTACAGAAAGCACTATTGGATTAAAGTATCAGGTTTGGGATTCAAGGCCGAAGCACTCGTTGCCACAGAGAGCGTTGAACTCGAATTCTTCAGCACCAAAGGAGAGCTCTTGCTGCACTGTACTGTGGCAACTTTTAATTTATATATACTTTTGTGTCTGTGGTGTCTAATGCGTCATAAAAATGTCTGAAAAGTTTATCGTTATTAAAGCACGCATGCAGATTAGCAAAACACGTGGTTCATGAATGGGAACTATTTTTACCGTTCACATTAAAACTATAAGTATGTAACCAATACAACTATGGCGATTTTGAAAAACATCAAATCCCTTGAATAATGAACTATATCGATCTTTTATGTAGTGACGTCATAACATACCGATGTCATTAGAGCTAACGTAATAACATTGCGTTTTTCTTTTTACGTCCTATATGGCTCTAATAAAACTATGAAGACATTAATTATAATAATAATATAATAATATTTATTTATAACCCACAAAATATAATCGAAAACTGTGGGGTAAAAAAAAACTTAGACACAAAATTCTATAATACATTATAAATAAATGAACTCAATTCGAAAAATGGCCAAAGAGGGTCAAAAACACCCATTATTTGCTGAGTTTTAAAACATAGATATGCAGATATTTGTTTCAGTTCCGAGGGCACATCAACAATGTCAAATTTAGAAACGATTCTATGGTTCCGGTACCACCGAGGCAAACACAGTAGACTCTTCCTTCCTTTAAGATGACCATCCTTCAAAGATTATTTTGGGTAGTTGGGCCGGGGACATACGCTAAACGTTTTATAATCATCCTAACCATCGAATTGGTCAAGGGTAAGGGGAGAGTAGAGGCCATGAGAAATACACACAAAAAAAAAATTGAAACGCTTCATCAACTATTTAACATAGATCAAAATGTTGATAAACTATTTTGTCCATTCTGACCTGCTTAGCCAAATCACGGCATGTTAATGTAGAGCCGGAATGTAGTCTTTGAAAACGTATGTCTCCAAAGAATCCTTAATATGCACTTCAAATATTGAGTCTCAATTCTTGAGATCTATAAAATGACTAAATTACCTTAAATTACCTTAAATCACACTTGCTAGCGATATGGACAAGTCCAGTGTATGCCAGTTAGTGATGATAGGGCCGCAGGACATCAGCTTCATCCCATTGCATTAGCCATAGTTTAGTTTCCCATTCCTTATCAAGATTGGCTTTGAAACTGTCAACAGATGGTGAACTCACTGTCGTTTTGCTCAGATCGTTCCAGAGGCTTATGATGCGGTTGGAGAAGAAATGGTTCCTCTTCCTTGTATTAGCACGCTTCCGAAAAAGCTGCGCTGAATGACCACAAGACTAACCAGCCTCTTGTGACAAATATCATCCGCCAATGTTGATGGCAACATCTTGGCCATCTTTTGGAAATGATGGACCCAAGGCAATCTTCCAGTGGTAACCTATAGGATCGAGAAGGAGAGTCATCCCAAGAACATGCTTCGCCGGAGTTACCAGTGAGATCTTTGCTCTTTTACTTACTTAATACTTACTTGGGTCCCGGCCATCCGCATGGGACGTTTTGGGGCCACTCCTCTTGCTAGTTCATGCGTAAGGGCTCGGTACGTTGCTTTATCTGGTGCGATACGTGACAACTGGGCTATCTTGACATTTTCGAAGTGGAAGTTCTCCATCCATCGTTTTCGTTGTCTGCCTCGTGGACGATGGCCATGGAGGGATCCTTCAAGGGCGACTTTCGGGAGGTGGCTTGGCTCCATTTGCTTGACGTTGCCGAACCAGCGCAGTTGTTGCTCCTTGATTTTACCTAGAATGGTTTCAGTTTACTGGAGCCTTTGGCGTACTTCCACATTTGTGATTCCGTCAGTGTATTTGATTCTAGCAATGCGACAGAGGCATCTCATCTCAAAAGCTAGAAGTTTTTTTTCGTCTTCGGTTTTCAGAGTTCATGTTTCGCATCCATAAATGAATATGGGGATTACGAAACTGTCGAATAGGTGCATTTTGAGTTTGTTGGTTAGGTGGTTGCTTTTTCAGAGTTTGGCTAGTCTTCGGAAGCTAGAGTTAGCAAGTGCAAGTCGACTTTTCACGTCAGAACTATGACAATTATCTGAGGAGAATAAGCTTCCAAGGTACAGGAAGTGGTCAACTGTTTCAACCTGTCTCCCGCCTATGGTGATAATGGGCTGGTTGTATAGTTTACGTCTCGTAGTTACCATGACTTTAGTCTTGCTGGCATTGATCTCCATTCCAAACGGCTTTGTGGTGTTGTAGAGTTTATTAGTTTGTACCTGCAGTTCTTGTGTAGAGTTGGCTAGCTCAACAATATCATCAGCGTAGGCAAGGTTGTCTATCAGCAGCCCTCCTATTTTTGCACCATATTCCGACTGCATCAGTGACAGAACGACATTTAGAAAGAGGTTGAAGAGATGTGGTGATAATATACAACCCTGGAGTAGTCCAGACGAAATTGTGAACTCTTCTGACGGTCCATCAATGGTTACTACTTCGCCTCGGAACTGGTCGTACAGACTCTTGATTACTTGGACAATCTCAGAAGGGATCCCATAGTGAAGGAGGATTTGCCAGAGTCCGTCGCGCCATATCAGGTCAAATGCCTGACGGAAATCAACGAATAGTTGGTAGAGATCTTGGTTGAATTCAATGTATCGTTCCATGAGTTGTCGAACGACGAATATCTGATCAATTGTGAATCTTCCAGGGCAGAAACCGACCCGATATTCTCCAATGGCAAAGGCAGTTGTTGCTTGTAAGTGTTGGAGTAGGACTTTTGTCAGGACACTTGACTGATGGCTCGTGAGGCTGATCGGACGGTAGTTTCCGCACTCTTTCTTTGACCCCTTTTTGTGAATAGGTACAATGGAAGCTTTGTACCACTGACGGGGTACGTGGCCGGTTTCCCACACCGCAGATACAATGGCGTGGTACAGATCCGTTACATCATCCGATCCGACGTTAATGAGTTCAGCGGTGACTCCGTCTGGGCCAGGGGCTTTTCCTTGTTTGAGCGACTTGATTGCTGACTCGGTTTCTTATTTGAGTAGGCGTGGTGGTCTGAGTTCTTAGTAGGGTATGGGGAAGCGGGTTAGTATTTCAGGATCCGCAGCTACTGGTGGATTCAGTTTATCGTTAAAGATTTATTTCCATCTTTCAAGTTTCATCTTTGAATCACTAATCTCATTTCCGTCTTTGTCCAGGATCACTGATGTTTGCGGTTCTTTTTTTCAGCTTAACTTGCGGACCATTCAGAAAACTGCTCCGCTGTTCCCCTTCTTGAACAATACTTCGTAGTCTTCGCATTTCTTTCGCATGTGGTTACGTAGTGCCTTTTTGATCTCTCGCTCTACTCTTCTCTTGAGGAGCTTGTAAGTATCCCGGCTGTGGTGGTCGGATTTATTACAAAAAATACAGAGTCAAAATCCATTTAAAATTAAGAGCAAATGAATAGCACAATACTTGGGGCTGTTCACCTTCACCCATCCGAAAGCTTGTTTACGCTATAGCCTACCACTGTAATTTGCAGCAGCTCATTGCTCACAATTTCAGTAAAAGCCAAACACCAGAACTTATATTTATGATTGTTTAATGCGAGTTTATTGTTTATAATGTATTGCGTCATGATTTTAAATCCACCAATTCACCATTAGATTCACCAATTTGTTAAATTTTTACTTTTCTTTACTACCGCTTAAATAGCACCTGCTTCAATAGCATCCCCTCTTGCCCCACTCCCAATAAAAAGACTTTAGCTACGCCCCTGGAACCTACGTATTGACTAAAATCCAATTGTATCATTGTTGTTGTTTCTGAAGTTCTTTAGCGAAACATTTTTAATCATGCTCATACCTGATATTGATAAAGGTAGCTAATAAGACTTGAATTTACAGCAAGCAAACAAAGAACACGTCTATAAGTAGATCAAGCATTGGTTGCTTCCCATACGAAATGAGCCTACTCAAACTAATTCGGAGACAAATATCCCAGCTTTTATAAGAGATTCAGTCCAGATATTGAAGCCGTTGCAACAGAAAGGGCTTCTCATGGCAGAAAGCCAACAAAATAAAATGGAAATCAGCAGACTCTTAACTCCCCAAGAGGAAACTTCTGGGTACCACGTAAAAGAAAAAGAACCATTTGTAAATTTTGAAAGTGCAATAAGCCATCTGTATTCAGTGCCTATTGAGCCAAAAATAAGGGAGCTTATGCTTCAAGTGACACATATGATTTTACCATACCGAAATAGAATGTCAGGTTTCTTGAGAAACGAAGATAAAAAATGCTCCTTTTGTTTGGAAGTAGTGGATGATGGCTTAGACCAGTTAGCCATGTTCAAGTTTATCTTATCTAGTGGATTGACTTTTGATGCTCAAGGCGCGAAACATGGTTGGCACACTTTTAAGAAAACGGTGATTCCTACCGTCTCTAAATAACGAAGATCTTATATTTTCCACCTACTGTTTGTGATAGATCTTTTTACTAAAACCACAACCCCAACCTGGCAGGTAGGCAGTGGTAATGTCATATCCACACACACCACGTTAAAGTGTATAAAACGTTACATAGGGTTATATTTCATCATAGGTGGCGTAATAGGGCTGCCTTAGTAAAGAACGGGGTTGGCACATCGTATCTTCTATGTTTAGACCAGAACACTTCATATCGAAAGCATTGTTGTAGAAACTTCGAAAAGGGCTCATTCAATTGGAAATTGGAAGGTCTTTTGCCCTTTTTAATAGCCGAAAGGGATTGCAAGGCAACTAAGACCCCTTCCACGACCATCATTTCCCCAAAAACATTCAATCAAAATTTTGAGACAGTCATTTTGTTTAACGTAGTTAAAAGATCTAGTAAATATGTCTTTAGGAAGACACTCCCCCCCCCTACAGCCCTCAGGGCAAGGGTTGTAAGTTATACCCTGGGGGCATATAAGGTTTTTATAGAGAGCATTGTCGTAGAAACTTCGAAAGTGGCTCATTCGATTGGAAATTCAAAGGGCTAGTGCCCTTTTTAATAGTCAAAAGAGATTAGAGAGTAACTAAACCCCCTCTTACGCCCAACATTTCCCCAAACACATCGAATCAAAATTTTGAGATAGCCATTTTGTTCAACGTAGTTAAAAATTCCGGAAGTTAGGTCATTGATGCTGACAACCCCCCACAACCCTCAGGACAAGGGTAATAAGTTTTGCACTGGGGGCATATAGTTTTTTTTTATAGAAAGTGTTGTCGTAGAAACTTCAAAAAGAGCTCTTTCGATTGGAAATTAAAAGGACTAGGGCCCTTTTTAATAGCTGAAAGTGACTGGAAGGCAACTAACCCCGTCTCACGCCCACCATTTGCACAATTCCAGCCAAACAGTATTTTGAGATAGCCATTTTGTTCAACGTAGTCAAAAATTCTGGAAATAAGGTTTTGAGGATGATAAACACCCTCATAGCCCTAAGGGCAAGGCTTGTAAGTTATGCCCTGGGGGCATATCACATTTTTATAGGAAGTGGTGAAGTAGAAATTTGAAAAAGAGCTCATTTGATTGGAAATTGAAAGGGCTAGTGCCCTTTTAAATAGTCAAAAGTGATTAGAGGGCAACTAACCCCCTCTTACGCTCACCCTTTCCCCAATTACATCCAGTCCAAAATTTTAAGATAGCTTTATTCTTCAACGTAGTTGAAACTTCTGGAAATTAGGTCTTTTGAGGAGGACATCCCCCCACAGCCCTCAGGGTAAGGGTTGCCAGTTATGCCCTGGGGGCATATAAGGTTTTTTATAGAAAGCGTTTTGTAGAATCTTCAAAGAGGGCTCATCAAATGGAAATTGAAAAGGCTAGTGCCCTTTCTAATAGTCGAAAGTGACCGGAGGGCAACTAACCCCCCTCTCATGCCCACCATTTACCAAATACATCAAATCAAAATTATGAGATAACCATTTTGTTCAACATAGTCTAATTCCCAAATTTTTATTGGATACATTCGGGAAAAAAGGGGCGTAGGGGGGGGGGCTAGTTGGCTTCCAATCTCTTTTGACTCTCAAAAACTGAACTAGAACTTTCAATTTCCAATCAAGTGAGCCCTCTCTGAAGTTTATATGAGAACCCCTTCCATAAGAACCATATATACCCAGGCATAACTTACAACGCCTGCCTTCGGGCCCTGGGGGGCTGTTTCGACCCCGGAGATTTCGTTATATGGTCTTTGAACTATTTTTTAAAAAATGGCTATCTCAAAGTTCTTACCAGATGGGTTTGAGAAAAAGGGCGCGGAGGGGGGGGGGGGGCTAAGTGCCCTCCAATCTCTTTTTACTCTTAAAAAGTGAAATAGAACCTTCAATTTCCAATCAAATGAGCCCTCTTTGAAGTTTATACGAGCATCCCTTCCATAAAAACCATATATATCCCCAGGCCATAACTTACAACGCCTGCCCCTGGGCCCAGAAGAGTTGTGTCAACCCTGGAGGTTTTGTTATATTATCTTTGAACTATTTTTAACAAAATAGCTATCTAAAAATTTTTATTGGATGCATTTGGGAAAAATGGGCCTGGAGGGGCTGGTTACCCTCCGATATCTTTTGATGCTTAAAAAGTGAACTAGAAATTTCAATTTCCAATCAAATGAGCCCTCTTCAAAGTTTATGAGAGCACTCCTTCCATAAGAACCATATATGCCCCCAGGGCATAGCTTATAACCTTTGCTCTGGGGGGACCTTTGGGGGGGGGGTGTCATGCTCAAAGATATAATTTCCAGAACTTTCAACTACGTTGAACAAAATGGCTATATCAAAATTTTTATTGGATGTGTTTGTGGAAATGGTGGGCGTGGAAGGGGTGTTAGTTGCCTTCCAATCACTCTCGACTATTAGAAAGGGCACTAGCCATTTAAATTTCCAATCGATAGAACCCTTTTTGAAGTTTGTACGAGAACATTTTCTATACAAAACCTTATATGCCCCCAAGGCATAACTTACAACGCTTGCCCAGAGGGCTGTTTGGGGGCTGTCATCCTCAAAGACCTAATTTCCAAAATTTTCAACCACGTTGAACAAAATGGCTATCCCAAAATTTTGACTGGATATGTTTGGGGAAAAGGTGGGCGTGAGAGGGGGTTAGTTGCCCTCCAATCACTTTCGACTATTAAAAACAGCACTAGCCCTTTGAATTTCCAATTGAATGAACTCTTTTTGAAGTTTCTACAACAACGCGTTATATAAAAACCTTATATACCCCCTGGGCATAACTTACAACCCTTGCCCTGAGGGACGTGGGGGGTTGTCATCCTCAAAGACCTAATTTCAAGAATTTTCAACCACGTCGAACAAAATGGCTATCTCAAAATTTTATTCAGATGTTTGGGGAAAAGGTTTGCGTGAGAGGGGGATTAGTTGCCCTCCATTCACTTTCGACAATTAAAAAGGGCACTAGCCCTTTGAATTTCTAATCGAATGAGCCCTTTTTGAAGTTTCTACTACAAAGCTTTCTTTAAAAAGCTTACATGCTCCCAGGGCATAACTTACAACCCTTGCCCTGAGGGCTGCGGGGGAGTGTTCTCCTCAAAAATATAATTTCTATTTGGAAATCAACTACTTAGAATAAAATGGCTATCTCAAAATTTTGTTTGGATGTGTTTGAGGAAATGGTGGGCACGGAAGGGGTGTTCGTTGCCTTCCAATCACTTTTGATCCATAAAAAGGGCACTAGAACTCTCAATTTCCAATCGAATGGGCCCCTTTGAAGTTTTTACGACGGCCCCTTCCATATGAAGTGCCCCTGGGAAAAAAAAAAAAATCATAGGCAGCGCGCTAGCGCTGCCTTAGTAAAGAACGATGTGGGCACAATGTGTTTTTTTTGTTTTTCTCCATACCCGGGCACTTCGTATCGAAGGAATTGTCGTAGAAACTTCAAAAAGGGCTCATTCGATTGGAAATTGGAGTGGCTAGTGCCCTTTTTGATATTCGAAAGTGATTGGAGGGCAACTAGCCCCCCCACGCTCATCATTCCCTCAAACAGATCCAATCAAAATTTTGAGATAGCCATTTTGTTCTGCGAAGTTTATTTCCAGATAGAAAATATGTTTTTGAGGAGGACATTCCCCCACAACCCTCAGGGCAAGGGTTTTAAGTTATGCCCTGGGGGCATATAAGGTTTTTATAGAAAGTGTTGTCGTAGAAACTTCAAAACAGGCTCATTTGATTGGAAATTCAAAGGGCTAGTACCTTTTTTAATAGTCGAAAGTGATTGGAGGGTAACTAGCCCCCCCCACGCCCATCATTCCCCCAAACACATCCAATCAAAATTTTCAGATAGCCATTTTGTTTAGCGTAGTTTATTTCCAGATACAAAATATGTTCTTGAGGAGGACACTCCCCCAAAACCCTCAGGGCAAGGGTTTTAAGTTATGCCCTGGGGGCAAATAAGGTTCTTATAGAAGGAGTTGTCGTAGAAACTTCAAAACGCTCATTCGATTGGAAATTCAAAGAGCTAGTGCCATTTTTAATAGTCGAAATTGATTGGAGGGCAACTAGCCCCCCCCCCCACCACCCATCATTTCCCCAAATATATCTTATCAACATTTTGAGATATCCATTTAGTTCACCGTAGTTGATTTCCAGATAGAAAATACATTTTTGAGGAGGACAATCCCCCACAGCCCGCAGGGCAAGGGTTTTAAGTTATGCCAGGGGGCATATAAGGTTTTTAAAGAAGGCGTTGTCGTTGAAACTTCAAAAAAGCTCATTCGATTGGAAATTCAAAGGGCTATTGCCCTTTTTAATTGTAAAAAATGATTGGAGGGCAACTAGCCCCCCCCCCCCCCAAACCCATCATTCCCCCAAACTAATCCAATAAAAATTTTGAGATAGCCATTTTGTTCAGCGTAATTGATTTCTAGATAGGAAACATATTTTTGAGGAGGACACTCCCCCACAACCCTCAGGGCAAGGATTATAAGTTATGCCCTGGGGCATATAAAGTTTTTATTGAAATCTTTGTCGTAGAAACTTGAAAAGGGCTCATTCGATTTGAAATTCAAAGGGATAGTACCCTTTTTAATAGTCGAAAGTGATTTGAGGGCAACTAACCCCCCTCTCACGCCCACCATTTTCCAAAACACATCAAATCAAAATCTTTAGATAACCATTTTATTCAATGTAGTTGAAAGTCTTGGAAATTAGGTCTTTAAGGATGACAAACCCTCCCTCCATAGCCCTCGGGAAAGCGTTGTAAGTTATGCCCTGGGGCATAAAAAGTTTTTATTGAAAGTGTTGTCGTAGACACTTCAAAACGGATACATTCGATTAGAAACTGAAAGGGCTAGTGCCTTTTTTAATAGTTGAAAGTGATTGGATAGCAACTAACGCCCCATTCACGCCCACCATTTTCCAAATCACATCCAATAAAAATTTTGAGATATCCAGTTGGTTCAACGTAGTTGAACGTTCTGGAAATTAGGTATTTTAGGATGATAGCCCCCTCAGAGCCCTCAGTGCAAGGGTTGTAAGTTATACCCTGGGGGCATATAAGTAGTGTGCTATTAATTACCACTGAGCTTACAAGGCAACCTACGCCTGACGCATGAATACAAAGACAGATTTAATGTTTATGGAATAGAAAGACAGATTTAATGTCCTTGGTAAATGCCTGTCAAAGACCGTATGTTATCTAGTACTACAGACGGTATATGCATTACCAGACGGGTTTAGAGGATACATGCTTTACCATGTTCGTTCATCTATCACCATAACATGTTTTTTTTTCCTGGTTCATTATTCAAAATTAAAGTTCCTTATATGACAAGTTCAAAAGATGGTTTTTTTCTAGAAATACTGGTTTTCAGCTTGAGGGCTTATATTCGCGTTGTTTTTGCTATAAATATAGAACAAATTGGTCTTCCTGTATCAGTTGAATAATAGAACTTGTATTAAGCCTTTTACAATTAAATTCATTCGCTTTTTCTAATGGGGAACAGCAAAAGAATCATGACGGTAAGTAAATATAAATTATTCTTGAATTATTATAAAAAACATGATCTTTTTTAATATAGGTATCTGTCAATATGTCTTTCAGATTTGGTGTGACTTGGTGATTATAATTAACATCTAACGATATCCAAATCTGGGTTTGCTTTAAGCAGCGGCTAAAGTTTTTTCGTTAAAGCTGGCTTTTAACTAGCTGTCATATTGGCTTTCTGATTGACAGGGGACCGAATATTTTTCGCTAGTTTCATATCAGCTATTTAGGTATTTTGAGTAAAAGGGTTCTTAGCCACTTCTTATGAGAGTTTTTTCATATTTCATTTGCAGTCTTAATTAAGCAAATTTAATGAGATGACCATCGTTTACTCGGCTAATAATTTATAATCAGTTACTTGTATGTGTGCGTGTGTGTTCAATCAAGAGAGTAATTATGGAAGAAAAAAAGAGGAGTTGGAGGAGGGGCGCTCCCCATTAATATTCTGAATGAAAAATAGACGAACTAAGTAATCAAAATTGCTTTTTATCTCTTTTCTTTATGTATTGTATTTAAAATATATTTAGCTTAGGCTCCATCTGGGACTGTTGTTCTTTTTTCTTTACGTTTAAGTAGATTATGATGTAAGCCTATAATGGCACAAGTTACCTAGTGAGAAATTGAAATTGTTTTTAATTTCCAAGACGCTGATATTCAAACCCCAAGTCAATAGCCCCCAAGGATTAATACCAGTCCGTTTAGCACTGACACGAACATAATCAGAAGCTTGAACTCGAAGAGGGATAGTGGAATCTGTTTCACAACCCGAAACGGTTTTACCGACCGACCTGTTATTTCCAAGGTAACCCCTGTTTAACAGAGTTCTCAACTTTATAATGCGCTCACAATTTTATATAGTGAAAAAGGAGTAGGGATGCTGAAGAAAATGATGGGGGATGGGGGAAAAACCATAACTTTGCTACATGACTTTTGGCACTTATTTAGTATCTGGTAAACACGAGAGTGGAACTATATTGAAATGCTTCAGGAGAAATAGGTTACTGCTTCTTACTGAGCTAATGGTAGCCCCCTCGACATATTTTTTTTTTATTGTATTTTATTGTTATTAGCCAAACGTTGCGTTGTGTGTGTGTCACACCAACTAGTGAATATGTATCGGGCTTTTTTCTGCTGAAATATTTTCAGTTAAAATAATATAATAAAAATGGTGAAATATAAAATTGATTAAGCTCTATTTGGCTACTTTATATGGGTGAGGGTTGGGGCAAGTATTTAGCCAATATAATGCTAGGAGGGAGGACTATGTTTTCAATGGGGTGAAAAATTGGTAGTCCATTAACTTTATATAGGGATGTTGTAGAAAAGGGTGGGGGGGATGGGGAAAAAAAACTATAACTTTGCTATATGACTTTTGGCACTTATTTAGTATCTGGTAAACACGAGAGTGGAACTATTTTGGAATGCTTTATGAGAAATAGGTATGCGCTTCTTACTGAACTAATGGCAGCTCCCTGACAAATATTTTGTTTTTATTGTATTTTATTGCTATTAGCTAAACGTTGCGTTGTGTGTGCCACACCAACTAGTGAATATGTATCGGCCTTTTTCCTGATCAATTATTTTCAGTGAAATTAATAACATAAAAATGTTGAAATATAAAATTTATTAAAATCTATTTGACTACTTTATATGGGTGAGGGGTGGGGCAAGTATATAGCCAATATAATGCTAGGAGGGAGAACTATGTTTTCAGTGGGTTGAAAAATTGGTATAGTCCTTTAACTTTATAATGGGTTGTTTTAGAAAAGGGTGGGGGTATGGGAAAAAAAATATAACGTTGCTACATGACTTTTGGCACTTATTTAGTATCTGGTAAACACGAGAGTGGAACTATATTGAAATGGTTCATGAAAAATAGGTTACCGCTTCTTACTGAGCTAATGCTAGCCCCTCGACAGGTATATTTATATTTTTTTTTATTTTATTGCTATTAGCCAAACTTTGCGTTGTATGTGTCATACCAACTAGTGAATATATATTGGGCTTTTTTCTGCTCAATTATTTTCAGTTAAAATAATATCATAAAAATGGTGAAATATAAAATTGATTAAGCTCTATTTGGCTACTTTATATGGGTGAGGGGTGGGGCAAGTATTTTGCCAATATAATGCTGGGAGGGGGAACAATGTTTTCAGTCAGTTGAAAAATTGGTTTAGTCTTTTAACTTTATAAAGGGGTCTTGAAGAAACAGGTGGGGGGATGGGGAATAAACCATAACTTTGCTACATGACTTTTGGTACTTATTTAGTATCTGGTAAACACGAGAGTGGAACTATATTGAAATGCTTAGGGGAAATAGGTTGCCGCTTCTTACTGAGCTAATGGCAGCTCCTTGACCGATATTTTTATATTGTATTTTATTGCTATTAGCCAAACGCTGCGATGTGTGTGTGTGTGTGTGTAAGTGTGTATATGTGTGTGTATGTGTGTGTATATATATATATATATATATATATATATATATATATATATATATATATATATATATATATATATATATATATATATATATATATATATATATATATATATGTGTGTGTGTGTGTGTGTGTGTGTGTGTGTGTGTATGTGTGTGTGTGTGTGTGTGTTTTTGTTTAGGTGTGTGTTTTTTTTTGTGTGATTGTGTTTGTGTTTGTTTTTTTTTTTTTTGTTTTGTTTGTGTGTGTTTGTGTGTTTGTATGTGTGTGTGTGTGTGTGTGTATGTGTGTGTGTGTGTGTGTATGTGTGTGTGTGTGTGTGTGTGTGTGTGTGTGTGTGTGTGTGTGTGTGCCATAGCAACTAATGAATATGTCTCGGGCTTTTTTCTGCTCAAATATTTTCAGTATTATTAATAACACAAAACTGATGAAATATAAAATTGATTAAGCTCTATTTGGCTACTTTATATTGGGTGACGGGTGGGGGAAGTATTTAGTCAATATAATGTCAGGGGGGGAATTAAGTTTTGACGGGGTGAAAAATGGTACTTATTTAGTACCTGGTAAACATGTGTAGAAGTGTATTGAAATTGTTCATGAGAAATAGGTTAGGGTTTCTTACGGAACTAATGGCAGCTCCCTGACAAATATTTTTATAATGTACTTTATTTTATTGCTATTAGCTAAACACTCTCGAAACTAATGAATTATCTATGGAGGGAGTAGATTTGTAGGAAAAGGAATCTGCTTCTAGTCTGGTCGCTATTTTTATGGATGGCTAGATTTTTAGGAAAAAGAGTCAGGTTATTTTTTTTAATGGGGTATTAAGACAATTATTGAGTTGAATTGAGGGTTCTGCCACTTTCTTTACTAATGAATTATCCAAGAAGGCCTAGATTTGTATGAAAAAGAATCTGGTTCTAGCCAATATAAAACTAGGAGAGGAATTAAGTTTTGAGGGGGGTGAGAAATTGACATAGTCTTTTAACTCTATAAAATAATGGATATTTCACACCGAAAATAAACCCTGTTTTTCTTATAGATTAATTAATTAGCACCATCCTCATCAAGTCATGAAGCACCTATTTTTAGTGGACCTGCGTCAATCATTGCACCACCAGTGGAGCTTAGGGATGAGAATACTCTAGTTGTTGATAATATGGGGTGGTATAGGGGATTTTTAAATGATTGTTTTGGGGACATGGCCGGCCTAGATGACCTAACTTATGACATAGACATGGTGGAGGACCCAGAATGGACAGATAGATTTATGAAAGAGCATTTAGGTGATGGTAGTACTACTAGTTCATCTAAACCAGGTCCTTAAAGAAATTCCGTCACAAGACAATACAAACTGGCTTGATCAGCTATCCCCAAACACCCTGGAGGGCATACTAAGTGAACTGGGCGATTCCACACCAAGCCCAACTAATACAATTGAACAGATTGGGGCGGTGCTATTGACGATTTTATGCCACCCCCTACATTTGAGGTTAATGATACTAGTAGTAGTAGTAGTAATGAAATAATATCCCCACAAGTATTTACACTTCCAGATTTTTTCTTTCTAACTCTGCCTTGCACCATACAAAAGTCTACAGCGCCAAATTCGGTGACCCCTTTAACTCTTTAGTGTCAGGGGATATTATGACACATCCCCTGGACATTACTCTTGTGTATGTTAACAAGATTTGAGCCCTTCTTGAAGAACAGACGGGGGTGTGGGGGGAGGGACAGTTAAAAACATCAATAGCACTAAGAGTATTTTTTTATCGAAAATGCGAGCGAACTCTATTTAAAATATTTGCATACAGAGATGTTACCAATTCACCCGCATTTATCCAATTATGAGGAGGTTTTTTTAGATTGGGTAAGTAGTATTATAATTAAACTGGAAAATTATAACAAGGGGGGTAGCGGTTCGGTGTTTTTTTTTTATAATTTAAACGTTAAAATTTGTAGATTTAAATAGGATTTTATTTTAAGAGGTGGTGGGGCTGGGGAGAGGGCTATAGTTTTAAAGTATCATTCTGAATTAAAGGGTTGTAGGGGGGTACAACGAATCTGTTTCGATGTGAGGCTACAGTGTTTCAAGTATGCATTTTTGACGGCCACCTATAGACCTCTGCGCGATAATACCTCTAAGAAAAAGTTGGACAAATTAGCAGTTAATGGGATGGAGTTTTCAAAGTTTCCCGTAGCAGATTTTAATTGTTTAAATGATCAATATCCCGTGACATTAAAAGGAAAAGATATCTTTGAGCGGGCTAATGCACATTGTCACGGTATTGCAGTATGAAACAGAATTTGAGGAGGGCCAGCGTTTCAATAAGAAGGGTGTATTATTTCCAGTAAGGGCTCTGTTAATTGAATCAGTGGAGCATTGGGTGTGGCTTCAATACACGCCACCCACAGAGCCTGATTCAATTGGACATTTTAATCCAATTACGAATATTAGTAGGGTTTTATATGAGGGTGAAAAGGGGCGTGGGGACGTATGATATTATTGTCCGACATGCCTCTCAAGATTTCGCTCTGATTTAAAGCTAGAGCATCACATGAGACACTGTAAACGTCATGGATACAAGGCTGTGGAAACGGTAAGCGGAGACAGAGCGATCTTACGTTTTAAGAATTTCAAGAACACGCTCCTACAGAGCAATAAGATCAATTTGGACTGCGAGGCAAAACTCACAGACGTGTATGATTCGTCAAACTTAAATCGTGTTAAAACACAAGAAGCCATATGGGTCTCTTACGCTCATGCGCAACGAGATTCCAGTAATACCATGCAAGTGCTGGATTTAGTTGAGTCGTTGGGCGGTGAAGACTGCATGCGCTCGTCATTGGTCAGTCTAATCAAAACAGCGAACGGTGCAATTTTGCGCCTTGTTTACACAAACTATCCTATGCTCCTATCACCAGATGACAGATTGGCCATTAAAAATCGTAAAATATGTTGGGTTTGCAAGAGAGAATTCGATAATGGTGTTGGGAATGGGAGGAGGAGAAAGGTGGTCGACCATGATCATTTTTGGCATAAAATTATATCGGGGGGGGGAGTAATTTTTGAGGGGCTGCGCATCAGTCGTGCAATTTAAACGTTAGTCAGCAATATTTCGTACCGTTTTTATACACAATTCCAATTACGTCTTAAAGTTTGTTTTACCGACATTGGCCCATAATGCCAAGGGAGGAGTTGTAGATAACGCATCGATAGATGGTTCTTTTTCATAAAATATCATACCCAAATCACCGGAGAAGCTACTGCTGCTAGAATTCATGTGGAAAACAGTTGACAAGGGTAACATGTGCCTGAATAAAATCCGTTTTTTAGACTCTTTCAGCTTGTTCCCCAAATCCTTAAGTCAATTGATTCAGGTACTGAAAATCGACAATTTTGATAGCTTCCCCCTCCCTAAACAGCGCTTCCCCGATGATGAAATGTATGATTTATTAATGTTTAAGGGCATATATGCATATAATTACTACAACTCTGCCTCGAGGCTAGATGACGTGTCATTACCGCCCATTGAAGCTTTTCACAATTCTCTTACTGAGAGTGAGTGCACCACTAGCAACTATGAATTTGCTAAGAGGGTTTGGGTAAAAGGCGGATGCAACAATGGGTAGGATTATTGTAAACTATGCTTGGCCAGTGACTTACTCGCTCTTCTGGGCATTGTGTGCAAAAATACGGATAAAATCAATGGGAAATTTGGGTTGGATATATGGTATTATTTTTCCACTCCTCATCTGGTTATGGAATTGATACTTAAAATCAGCAAAGAAGAAATAGTTCTGATTACCGATGTGGATCAGCATATTTTTGTAGATAGCTAAATGAGGGGTGGGTATGTTTTTCATGGGGACTGTATCATGAAAACTGATCCGACCGGACAGCACACCGATGAAAAGCCAGACGCAGTTTTTTTTTATACGAATTACCTTTACCCATCGGCAATGTCTCACTACTGTTTGCCGTGTGGCAATTATAAATGGCTTATCAATTCGTTTGGTTCGAATTTCCCCAATATTAATAGCGTTGAGGAGAATGGGCCACAGGGATGGTTTTTTGAAATTGACGGTGAAATACCGATGGAAATCCATGACTCGGTAAAAGACTTTGTTTTTCCGTGCATTAATAGACCGCTGGGTAGGGAGTCTCTGAGCCCCTACAATTTATATTTAGTAGAGGATGGGAGTATGCACTGGGTACCTTCAAAACAAAAACTTATTGCCGCCAACTTATGTCCTTATGGACTTATTAAACTTATGTCCAATGGTTTCATGGTCACAAAGATTCATAGAGCTCTCCAATTTCATCAAAAGCCTTACATGAAAACTTTTATTGACACCTTTGTCAGTAAGCGTTCACAAGCGAAAAAAAAGGTTGACAAGGAAATCTATACACTCATTTTAAACTCAGCCTTCGGTAAAATGTGCGAAAGTGTACGAAACAGAAGATGTGACATTGTAACCAATCCCGAAGATTGTGCTCAAATCATTGCGGATCCAAACTTCACATCGTTCACAATCATAGACTCTGATATGGTGCTCCTACATCGTAAAAAAAGAAACATTATTTTAAATAAAAATTTGGCAGGCGGAAGCACCATAGCTGAAATACCTAAAAAACTCATGTTGTCATTTTATTATAATATACGCAAGGTACAATGGCCGATTGAGAGACAAGTTCAAGTGTATTATGGGGACACTGATTCACTCCTGTTAAAAGTTATAACTGAAAATTAATTCAATGATTTGGAAAATGGCGAGTACATTAGCTCACGAATGGACTACACCAACTGGAATGAATACCTCTACCCAGAGCTGGTTAAACGTCAGGCCCCAAATCAATTGTTAATGTTAAAATCTGAAACAGGTGGCGATCTGATATCCAGTGGTGTGTTTCGTGGGCCGAAGGTATATTGTGTGGAAATGCACAACAAGGATATCAAACAAGTTTGCAAGGGGGTACCTACACACTTTGTAAAAAATAATTTCAACATAAGTGTTTATAGAAACTGTGTGGAACGTAGTTTAGTCCCAAGAGCGAAAGTCATGGCGATTTGCTCAATACAATTTAAAAACTACACAGTTAGAGTTGAGAAAAACGCCATATCGGCCATATCAGACAAAGTATATGTACTGGTGGATGATGTGAAGTTACTACCACATGGTCACTATTTAATCTCAGACCGAGTTGAATGTGTAGAGTATAGAAAACAAATCGGTCGGAAAAAATTAACTTAAATTCTTTAATGGTACAAGCTGGGTGGGTGGGTAATTGGTGATGGGTGTTTTAAATTATTTTTTTGTTTTATAAAACAATATGTGTGCTTGCAAGGCAGAGCAGTTACTTCTTCATAATTTCAACTATTTAGCTATTTAATTCCCCCTCCGGCCCCGGCCCTGCCACAGCGGGCCCCTTGGCGCTTCCCAGCCGCCGCAGCGGCAGTCCTTGGCCTTCGGTCGCAGCAGCGGCCACCCCCCGTGGGGATCCCATTTCAAAAAAAATGTGATATTATTTTAAGTGTATATATGAATAAATGTTGTATTTTTTTTTAATGAATAAAAAAACGTGTATTTATTAAATTGTTTTTTCTAGTGCTTATGTAAAATAAATGTTGTATTTTTGTTATAAATAAATAAAAAAAGTATATTTTTTTTGTTTAATGTGATTTTTTCTTGTCCAATGTATTATTTATAAAGTGCTACTACTTTTATGTAGCGTATATAATAAAAGAAAATATGATTCTTTATTGATTTTGTTCTTCTTCTCATTATTCTTGAACGGAGTAGTAGTAAAACTAATAAGGGAAATTATCTAGTCATTAGACATCTATAGTCTACAGTTAGTTGTAGGTGAACTGTTGAAGGGAACATGTATCAATTTAAAACACCATTCAGATCGTTTCTGTGTCGTCCATCAATGTCAGGCAAAACGACACTCTTAACTAAAATAATTAAAAATTGCGATAAAATGTTTGTGGAAAAACCAAAAAAATCTACTATTGCTACAGTATTTGGCAGGAGTCATACGATAAAATAAAAGCAATTGCTATATCGGGGTTGGTGCAGATACAATTCAAGCAGGAACTTAATGTTTTCAACATTATTGAACCAAACTCTTGGCTGATTATTGACAATTTAGCATAATCTATTGAACAATGGTCCCAGGAAATTCTAGAACTGTTCACTGTTCGCTCTCATCATGAACAGATTTACGCTACTCTGGTTCTACACAACCTCTTTCATCAGAGCAAATGTATGCGAACACTTGCATTAAACTGCACCTACTATATCATCTACAGAGTTGTTCGTGGTTCTAGCTCGCTAATAACTCTCAATAAAAAAATATGCCCCTGTGCCCCTAAATTTCTGCTCTCAGCGTACAATGAGGCAACTAATAAACCCTACGGCTACATCCTATTGGATTTTAATCAAAACACACACAAGGATCTGCGTGTAGTCACAGATATTTTTGACTATGAAACTACAGTATACCTCCCCGTAAGCAGTAAAAAGGCTATTAGTTGCCATCATGACACTGAAGAAACTACATGAAAATAGACATTTATTTTCCGTTCTAAGCACATCCAAGCTCCCACTT
This sequence comes from Artemia sp. Qi Xiang Cuo, assembly GCF_049724085.1. Lineage (NCBI taxonomy): Eukaryota > Metazoa > Arthropoda > Branchiopoda > Anostraca > Artemiidae > Artemia > Artemia sp. Qi Xiang Cuo. The sequence goes on along the minus strand of NC_142801.1, from coordinate 52,610,915 downwards.
AGGAAAGCCATACTCAAACATGGTATTGACAACAATTTCATTAATCTAATATCTGACCTTTGTTTAATTTAACCGAGGGCAATGTTCAACCGCCAGAAGTAGTTAAGCAACAGGCAAAGTATTATCGTTCCATTGTACGTACATTGGCCTGTAAAAAGAAAGGAAAGAATTTTAAAAGGAAACATCTTCTTCAGGCGGGTGGTAGCTTTTTCAAACTTTTACTGCCGATAATTGCAGGACTTGTAAACAGTTTTCTCTAGATGTTTAAACCCTATAAATTGACTCCAATAGAACTCGCTTTCTGACCCGTGGAACACTTTGAGAACAATCTGAGTAAATTGATTGACAACGAGAATATTGAGGATGATAAAAAACTGCTTTTACTTCAAAATACAATTTCCCGAGTGGGGGAACATAAGTCCAATCGCGCGAAGACTATTGGTACTGGTCACAAAAAAGTACGGTTACCTCATGATTCTTCTTCTTCGGCTATCACTAGTGGAACACAAATAAAGGAGGAGTATTTGTATTAAATGGTGTCGATCACTTGAAATGTAATGCCGCCGTAATATGTTTAACAAATTAAACGACTCATAACATATCTCATGGAAAGTGGTCAAGATCATATTCTAGTTGACAGCAATAGGAAAGGGATTATAATTCAGGGCAAGAGCTATAATCTACTTGATTTAATATATGATATGGTTACAAATCGTAAAGGACTATTATCATTTGAAACTCATCTATACAACTTTCTAAATACATTAAACTTCCCAAAAAGCCTTATTAGCAATAGGCAAATTCTAAAAAAATTAAATGAACATGCACCCTCATCGTCAACACCATTAAAACAAGAACATGAAGAAGAAGAAGATTTTAAATCAATCTTGAAAAATACTTGCACACTTAGTGGAAATATTGATTTGAAAATGAGGAGCACGCCACTGATAGCTAGACAAAAGTGAAGACGTATCAAGTCAACGTCACCACCACCACAGCCACCATCATCAAGCACTAGTGTACACAAGGGTAGCGGACATTACACTACGTGTTTGCTTTCAAAATGGTTGAAGTTTTGAAAAATAATTATGAAAATATTGGTGAAGTGGGAAGTTTAAGATCCCCCACCACTCTTTCAAAATTCAGTGGTGTTCGCACTAAAAATGTACAAGACTATCTACAAAATAAAACAAGTTACACTCTGCATAGAAATCATAGGCTTCGTGCTAATCATTATCGAAAAACTAAAGCCTTGTCCCCCCTGCATATAATGCTAGCAGATCTCTTAAGTCTAGATGAGATTTAAAGACGTCACAATACGCCGTACAAGTACATTCTACTTGCAATCAGTGTTTATAGTCGTTATGCATATGCAATGCCATTGCGGTTAAGGAGAGGTGTTGAAGTTGCTCAGGCTATTGAAAGTATTCTCGAAGAGGATTCGTATAAAAAATTCAAACGGATCGCGGTAGTGAATTTGTTAATCCCCATGTTGCAAAAATAATAATGATATATAATACACTGCTGTATCATATTCATAGTCCTATAAAGGCTGCATTGGCAAAACGATTGATAAGAATTATTCGTCTTTTAATTTCAAGATATTGTACATTGAAAAATACACCTGCTTTGCTTCATGATTTAGATAAAATTATGTTGATTTATAATCAACGACCTCATCGATCATTGTCCAACTCAACCCCAACGGAAGTTCATCATTCTGATCATGATACAATTGATACTTTTTAAAAAAAATATTCTAATGAAACGATTGTGAAGAAGAAAACATTCAATGTTGGTGATACTGTTCGAATTAATAGAACAACCAATGTTTTTGAAAAGAGCAATTACTTGTGGTCCACAGAACTTTTTAAAGTGGCAAAAATCCTAGACACCAACCCCATAACTTATCGTCTGCGAGATACCAAAGATGAATAGATTCTCGGTGGCTTTTATGACTACGAACTACAAAAAGTTAAAAATAATAGGGAAATATATCAAATTGAAAAGCTATTAAAGACTCGTACTCACAGTGGCAAGAAACAGTTACTTGTTCGGTGGCTAGGATACAACTCTGATTTTGATTCTTGGATCGGTGTTGAAGACATTAACAATTCCCAATGATTTCTATGTAACATTGATGTCCAACGTCTCCGATCCTCTCTACAATGACTTGAATAAAACAAGTGATTTGTGGACTAAAATCTCCCCTGCCATTAAATTCGACGGTGCGTTTGAAGTGGTTCTTGTCGACTGTATTCTCAAAAATACCTATGATATCCCGAGAAAGGATCGGTTGTATGATATAAAGGTTATACCCTTCGATTGGTCACTCTTTGTCGAGTATGAATGGGTTGAAGCACTTAAATCTAGTAAATATCAGCACATTGCAGCACACATGGTGTGCTGCAATGTCAGGGTCAGATTTTCTACAATAGAGTGTAACTTCACTCTTAAAATATCTCTTTTTATAGTCAATGATACTATTCTCATTCATTTTGTAGAATTTGCATGTTTCAATTTGCTTATTTGAAGCAATGTCACAAACAGTGTCCTCAAGTAGCGAATCACAATCCGTCAAAGCCAAACAAAAATCAGAGGACTTATAATCATAGTAGCCATTGTTTTTACAACGATGACGTAGAAACCAAATTCTTTTGTAGCTCCAACAGTTGAATCGCTGACCTTGCTCCTCCTCCCAGAACAATCTAAAGCCACGACGATACCAATATCTTAGCAATAAACTAAAATCACGCTTAGTATTCTTTCTAATCACACCAGGATATGTATTCTCCCACTGATTACATTTACCATAGTGGCAATTAGAGCATAAGTGTCCTCTAGGATGAGAGTCAAATACCCCTCCAAGACAGGAATTAAAACCTTTAATTTGTACAGCATATCCTCTATGCAATTTACACGGGTTGCATACTCTGCACTTTTCATCATACTCATCAATCATTGTACAATTCTCTCATGATGACCAGCTGCCCAGTGTATACAGAAATAGTGGACATGTATGGAACATTTTTTCATGTGTTGACCCTCTCACCGCCAAAATGAAACTGAGTTACTACTAATAAATTGTCTGGGATAGAGAGAGAGAGAGAGAGAGAGAGAGAGAGAGAGAGAGAGGATTAGATCATCCTTGACCACCATCTATCTCATGAAAAAAGTCCTAAATTTCTTAGCTAATGTTTAAAAGCATATCCACAGTATCATTTTGCTGTTTCGTGATTAATATGTCAATAAATTGTGTAAATGCCTTTGGACCACAACGTAAAAGCTTCATGCAATAGTCTAATGATGGAGAATCAGTTTTCATTATACGGAAAAGCATTACCTGAGAAAATATCTTCCTTTGAATAGATAACTCTAGAAAATCATCATCTAAAATTAGATGTTTGTCCATAAACACAAAATTTCCCATGATTCGCTCTTTCTCAAATCTATCCATTTTTTAGAGTCCTAACACTTGCACAACCAACTTCAGACTAACCTGGATTCTTTTTTTTCTACTCAAAAAATATAACCTAGCCTCCTATAGAAAGAAAAATATCTTCGACTTAGAAACAATTTTATTGAGTATGATTACAAGAATAACATTCACTTTTTCAATTTGCTATTGTCAATATATTTCACTAGTGCATATAATGCAGCTTGAAGTCTATTAATATACTCAATACTCAGTTTCACAGCAAAGCATAATTGCTCCTCCAATTTAAATTTGCTCAATGATACCACATATCTTGCATACATATCGTCCCATTCAAGGTTTAGTCTACATCCTGGTGTTATTTCCACAGCCATGATTGGTACTCTCGCCCTTGTATCAGTGCTGTTACTGGCTCCACCATCAAGCTCCAATAGTGTAAATGTTCCACTCATTTTCTCTACTAATATCGTCTCAAATAAACTATTCTCTTAATTCAATTCTCTTACAAATATAAACTACAATGAAAATCACCTCTTATATTTGAATCCATTTACTAATCAAGTTACCGTATATGGAATAGCCTCCCCTCTCTCCGATTGGCCCCAAAAAATGGGTGTTGCCTCATAAATCCTTCTGGTTGCATTACACAATCTCGTCCCCAGTTCCAAAACATGTTTGATCACATTATACAATGTGCTCGTCAAACTGCACTGTATATTCGTGCCTCAGGCGTAGGCTTCCATGTAAGCTCAGTGGTAATTAATAACACACTACTCATATAAGGTTTATATAGAAAGTTGTTGCATAAATCATAGGCAGCAAGATCGCGCTGCCTAATTAAAGAACGGGGACACTCGAGAACGAGACAAGAAACGGGTACAAAGTGAAGAGGGGGACAATCCCCCACAACCCTCTGGGCAAGAGTTTTATGTTATGACCTGGGGGCAAATAAGAACGATGTCGGCACAATGTATTATTCAATAATTTTTTCCTTTAGAGCAGGGCACTTCGTATTGAAGAAGTTGTCGTAGAAACTTCGAAAAGTGCTCTTGCAATTGGAAATTGGAGTGGCTTGTACCCTTTTTAATATTCGAAAGTGATTGGAAGGCGACTACCACCTCTCTCACACCCACCACTTCCCCAAACACATCTAATCAAAATTTTGAGAGAGCCATTTTGTTTAACATAGTTAAAAGTACTGGAAATTTGGTCTTAAAGAATGACAACCACCCTAACAGGCCTTAGAGTAAGGGTTGTAATTTATGCCTTGGGGGCATATAAGGTGTTTATAGAAAGCGTTGTCGTTTCTAAAAGGGCTCATTCGATTGGAAATCGAAAGGTCTAGTGCCCATTTTAATAGTCGAAAGTGATTGGAAGGCTTGACATTATTAAAATAAAGATCAAAGTGGAAATAATGTATTATTTTGTTGTTGTTGTTGTTGTTTAGACCAGGGCACTTCGTATCGAAGGAGTTCTCGTGGGAACTTCGAAAAGGGCTGCTTCGATTGAAAATAGAAAGGTCTGATGCTCTTTTTAATACTCGAAAGTGATTTGAGGGCAACTAATCCTCCTTCCACTCCTACCCTCCCACGCTAGCCCTCCCTTTTCTGCTCTTAAAATGTAACCCAATCAAAATAGCGCAAGTGCATCCATAGTATCAAAGAAAGCAAACAGATTTTTTTGTGAATTGTATAATGCTTTCTATCTCAGGTCAACTAGAGGAGGTATGAAACTAAATTAAAAAGTACTATTTGTGTCCAGATTTTTAAAAAGGTGTATGTTGATAAAAATTGCTGAAAATTTTTCTCCAGTACACAAATAGCAGGCCAAACTATGAAGTCTTAAAAAACGAATAGATTTACAGTATTATTTTCTTTTTCCCTGAAAAGACTATGTCAATATAAAACTAACAGAAATTAATTTCAAAAACTTATTCCAAAATATAAGTTTTTCAAAGAAAAGCAAAAATTCCATTAAACAAAAATTATCAAAAATAAAATCGAACAATATACCAAGCGTGAAACTACCACAAATCAGCATCGATAAATAAATTAAACCCAAAACGAACAGAAATTACAATAAATAACCGAGTCAAACTCAAAACGAGCAGAAATTAACATAAGTTGGGCGCAAAACCCCCATGCCTTGCCAAGGCCAGAACAATATATGCGCTTTAGTGAAAAAAATATAAATGCTTCTACTTTTTTAACTTTAAAAAATCAAATGATATTAACATTTTGATAACTAAATATCATTATATGTAAATTAAACTGACAATGTACATTTATTTGTATTTTTTTCAGTAAATTAAAAATTATGTTCTGTTCTTTGAAAAGAAAAGAATGCATTTAATCCCTAATGTATTTTTCCCTAATGCATTTATTAAAAATAAAAATTTTTAGATGGCTATTTTGTTAAATTAGTTCAAAGATCATATAACAAAAACTCCGTTGTCGTCACAACCCCCTAGGGCCCGGGGGTGGGCGTTGTAAGTTATGCCCTGGGGTGTATATGGTTCTTATGGAAGGGATGCTCTTATAAACATCAAAGAGGGCTCATTTGATTGGAAACTGAAAGTTCTAGGTCAGTTTTTGAGAGTCAAAAGAGATTAGAGGGCCTAGCCCCCCCCCCCAACCTATTTTTTCGGCTGCATCCGATAAAAATTTTGAGATAGCCATTAATTTAAAAACTGTTCAAAAGTCAGATAACAAAAACTCATGTGTCGACACAACCCCCCTTGGTCCCGGGGGTAGGCGTTATAAGTTATGCCCTGGGGTATGTATGGTTCTTACGAAAGGGATGCGCGTATAAACTTCCTAGAGGGCTCATTTGATTGGAAATTGAAAGTTCGAGTTCGGTATTTAATAGTCAAAAGAGATCCGAGGGCAACTAGCCACCCCTCCCCACACCTTCTTTTTCCAAACCCATCTCGTCCCCTGAGAGCGGTTTTGTCGTATCTGCGACTTTTTCGGGAAGTGGAGTTAGGACTGCCATCTAACGTGAAATTGTTTGCTCTATCCGATTCCGTCGACCATTTTGTTGTAGCTCAGCTAGAAGTGCCCCGATTTTAGATTTCTCGTTTATCGTATCTCACATTTTGCCGTTTTGTTAAGAGCGGTTCTGTCGTACCTCATATGGGAAAATTACACGGGCATTTTTGTCGTAACTCCGTCGACGTATACTTTTGAAGAAGAAAAAGTTTGTTAAAGTTTCACAATGAAACCCAAACGGACATTGTTTACATCCGCAAAAGCTGCACAATATTTGCAGGAATCCAGGTACCTCATTTTTGTGGAATTGACTAATATTTTGTTCCAAGAGTAGGTAAAGGTGCAGTGTAGCTCCCCCAGATAAAAAAAGCTTATTTATAAGGGTATATTATTAAGTCAATTGAGTTGTAAAGTTGCACAGATACTGTCCAATAGAAGTACAATGCAAACAACACACTTCTTCCTTTATATTGCTGTTCTCTTAGTCGGGTCCCCCCACCCTATCGTCCCGGGGCACCTACACCGCACCTTTACCCAAGAGTATATCAAATAGGCTACCTGATTTGTTATGATTTTTGGTGCATATATAGTTTGATTTGGAAACAGCATTGAATTAGGAATATGGTTCTATTCCTAGATAACAGAATTGTCTTGTCTATTTACGCACATTATTGTACCACTGCACCATCTCATAATGCGATTTGCTAATTTGCAGAACTCAAAGGAAGTATCAAATTTTCTTGAACAAGTAGGCTAGCCTAGGCTATTTGATTAGGCTGAATATTTTAGCCATATGGATTGCTGAATGTTTTGAATGCATTGATAGTTAATAGTAGAGTCTAATGACAAATACACAATTTAGTTTAAGCATAGCCTAGGCTAATTCTAGAAAATACTGCCCAATCTTAAACACATGATCCTATAGGCCTTGTAGGATACAAAACCACTCAAACATAAATAGATTCAATCCCAGACATGTGCTGTAAAGAAAAAATAGGCTACTAGGGTTTGCTAACTTTTCTTTAAGCTTAATTTTCAGTATAAAAAAGTTTCTGAGATCAAATTGAGCTAATCCCAACAAGGTAATCTAAATCTATACATATGCAAGACTAAGAGCTTGCTTGGAAATATAGGCTCTATTTGAATCAAATTATGCTCGGTTGCTTGTCCAAAGTTAGTGATTATCCAAACACCAGGGGTGCTTGGATAATATACCCAGTTCTTCATCAGCAGCTGATGTGTATTACCAAATAAAGCTAGTTTAAAGAAAAATCAAACTGTTTTGTTAAGCCTAAAGGTGTATCTGGCTTTGTGGGGGAATAGACAAGGAAATAGAAAATCTAATGGTATATTTCCTTTTTTTCTTTATCTGATTTCTCCCCTTTAATAAATATTAGAGCTAAAAATATGTTTTGCTATTACTAGGCCTAGACGAGTCTATCCTTACAAAGCCTATCTTTAGTCTACTGAAAATTTCATTTTCCTGACCTAGCCCCATTTTCCATTTCCTGACTTGAAGTAAAATCAAGTAATTGGAAGCATTGCATCAAGCCACAATGTCCATTGGGCTTGTATAGCCTAAGCTTTTGTTTGTTAAGCTTTTGTTTTGTTTGTTTGTTTTTTAGTTTTTTGTTTGTTTTTTCTAGCGAGGAAGATCTATCTTCTGATTCAGAAAAAGGCAGTGATCCTCTCTATCGACCTGAACTAGATGCAAGCAGCCTTTCAGAACTAAATTTCCGAGAATCTGATCAGGAAGTAGCTGAGGCTCTTCAAGAAAATGTGGATTATGATCTCTTTTCAGAGATTAATGTCAGTGTTGGCTGTGGTTCTAGTTCAAGTGCCATAACAGGTTCAGTGGCAGCAGAAAATCAGGAGCACCTCGAGATTCCCAATAATGCTGAACCTGTACAAGAAACAACCGAGCCAGATCTAAATAGTCAAAGCAATACAGTGGATCATCATAATTCACGTAAAAAGACCAGAAAACGAATTTCAGATAGGAAGAACTGGGTTAAGACAAAGATCAAGGCAGCAGTAAACTCTGGTACTGTATATATGAATCCTAACAACCAGAAAACTCATGGGAAAGAGAAGAAAGTGAAGGATGTTGTTTGTAATAAGGATTGTCATTATAATTGAAGTCAGGCTATTGCCTCTGAAGAGAGACAAAAGATTTTTGATGATTTCTGGAAACTAAGTAAGGATATGAAGAAAATGTTTTACTTGAAAACAACTAAGACCGTTCCAACCAAGACTAAAACCAAGAAGAAAGCGGAGACGCGCAGGAGTTGCACACTGCGATATTATTTTGTCGTTAACACGAAAACAGTCCGGATTTGCAAGACATTTTATTTGGCTACTCTTGATATTTCAGAGAGAATAGTTTACTATGCACATTCAAATGTTGCTACAACAGGAGTGCCAAATCCAAAGGCAGTACAGGTACCTCGAAGCAAAACTAGTCACGAGGACATTGAACTTGTGAAAAAGCATATTGAATCTTTCCCGTGCGTTGAATCGCATTATACTCGAGCCAAGTCTACCAGAAAATTCTTGGAGGCAAATCTAAACATTCGCAAAATGTATGAACTGCATCAGGAATACTGCAGAGAACTAGCAAGAAATGATGTTAGTGAGTTCAAGTATCGTGAGATCTACAACACGCAGTTTAATTTGTCATTTCATATTCCAAAAACAGATCGATGTGATGTATGCGAGGAAAAACGTGTAAGTGAAGAAAACCGAATTGAAATCGATCAGGAAGTAAAAGACAAGTATGACGCTCATGTAAAAAGTGAAATTAAGACCAAGATTGAACGTGACGTGGACAGGTCAAACCTATCTATTCCCCTACTTAGTTTTAATCTGGAGAATGTTTTTCCCGGGGTAATATTTCTTCATTTTTCTATAAAAGGAAGATAACTACATTCAACCTCACGGCAATTCTTTCATTCTAGAGAACGACTGGAGAGAAAATCAATGAGGTATACTGTTGAATTTGGTCCGAGTTTGAGGCTGGGCGTGGAGCAAACGAAATAGCTAGTGGACTAGTGGCCATACTGGAAAAAGTCCTTGATACTTACCCTGATATCTGCCAGTTAATTACTTGGTCGGACTCCTGCGTGTCCCAGAACCGAAACTCAATTATAAGCTTCGCCATCCAAGATGTTCTAAGAAAATTTCCTCGCTTAGAACAAGTGGTTATGAAGTATTTTGAACCAGGTCATTTGAGAATACGGGAGGCTGATGCTGTATATAGCACAATTGAGCGGGGGCTAAAGCATCTTGATTTGTTTTCCCCACTAGATCTGGTGAGGAAGTTACTGAAAGTAAGAAGGATACAGCCTTTTAATGTCCTGCAAATGACCCAGTAAAAGTTCTTTGACATTCAAAAGCCAGTAAATCTGTACAAGTACTCGTTGATACCGTATTCAAAGGTAAAACGACTTGAGTTCTGTTAGGAAAATACTATTAGAGTTTGGTTCAAAACTTCCTTCTCTGGAGACTTGCAAATGGCTACTATATCACAAGAATGTACTTCGGTTAAAAAGGGTCCTAACACTTCGGCTGTCCGTGTTGTTGAACGTCTTGTTTTGCCCAAACTTTGTGGCAAAAAGATTGATCTACCCGAGGCGAAAATCAAAGATGTAAAGTATCTCTTGAAGTTCATCCCCAACCAAGACAAGGAGTATTTTGAAACCAAGATTGAACAGTACTACAAGTCCAAGGAGGATGATGAACGTTTGGAAGCCTCTCTGTCTAAGCGAGATCCCTCTCCAGAGGAGGATTCCACTGAAGTAAAACGGCTGCCGGCAAAGAAAGTCAACAAACAATAGACGTTTCTGACGTTTTTTGTAATTTTCATACTTTTTCAAATAGTATTGCTGCATCAGAACTCTTTTGTCGTATCTTTATGGTGAAAAGAATAGGCAGCCCACACCATTTTATCGTATCTAAGTTTACTCCCATTTCGTTAAGGGCGGATTGTCGTATCTGTATTTCATTTCAAGTTTCGACAATGAAAACTTTACCTTTTCCATCTCATATTGGGGAGACCTTCCTTGTTATTTTTTGTCTTTTTTTTGATGTATTTGCGAAGAAAATCGGTTGTACCGTGTAAGTTCCAGCAAAGGTGAAATTTTCAAAGTCGTTTTTCTAGGAATTTTGAAAACCATATTTAAGACAAAACCGCTCTCAGGGGACGATCTGATGAAAATTTTGAGATAGACATGTTTGAAAAAAAAAATTATACAAAATAATTTTTAATTTTTACAAAAAAAATAATTTTGTTTTGTTTAAAAAAAAAAGTTAAAGGTCGGATAAGAAAAACTCCGGTGTCAATACAACCCCCCAGGGCCCGGGGGAAGGCTTTCTAAGTTCTGCCCTAAAGGCATGTACGGTTCTTATGAAAGGGATGCTCGTACAAACTTCATAGAGGACTCATTTGATTGGAAATTGAAAATTCTAGTTCAATTTTTAAGAGTCAAGATATTTAAGGGCAACTAGTCCCCCCCCACCCCCGCCCCAACTTGCTTTTTTTCTCATACCCATCCGTTACAAATTTTGAGATAGCCAGTTTTTTTTTTAATTGTTCAAAAATTTGATAACAAAAACTCTGGTGTCAACACAGCCCCCCAGGGCCCGGGGGTAGGAGTTATAAGTGTTGTACTAGGTATATGGTTGTTATGAAAGGAATGCTCGTATAAACTTCAGAGAGGGCACATTTAATTTGGAAATTGAAAGTTCTAGTTCACTTTTTAAGAGTCAAAATATATCCGAGGGCAGCTAACCCCCCCCCCCCACACCCCTTTCCCCCCTAGCCTATCCGATGAAATTTTTAAAATAGCCATTTCATTAAAAATAGTTCAAAAGTCAGATAGGAAAATTTCCTGTGTCGAAGCAACCCCCAGGGCCCCTAGGCAGGCGTTGTAAGTAATGCTCTAGGGCCATATATTGTTTTTATGGAAGAGATGCTCGTTTAAACTTTGGAGAGGGTTCATTTGATTGGAAGATTGGAAATCATATAAAACTTTTGAGATAGACATTTTGTTAAACTTAGTTCAAATTTCAGATAACAAAAACTCCTGTGTCGACAAAGCCCCCCAGGGCTCAGGGGTAGGCGTTGTAAGCTATGCCCTGGGGTCATATATGGTCTTCATAGAGGGCTCATTTGATTGGAAATTGAAAGTTGTAATTCACATTTCAAGAGTAAAAAGTGATCGGAGGGCAGCTAGCTTCCCCCCACACTCTATTTTTCCCACAGGCATTTCATATAGAAGGGGTCGTTGTATAAACCTCAAAGGGGGTTCATTCGATAGGCAATCGAGAGCTCTAGTGCCCTTTTTAAGAGTCAACGGTGATTGGAGTGCAACTAGCCCCCCCCAAGCCTTTTTCCACAAATATATCTGATAGAAAATTTGAGGTAGCCATTGCATCAGATAAAATCTTTGAGTTAGTCATTTTGTTAAAAATATTTCAAACGTCAGATAACAAAACTCTGGTGTTGACACAACCCCCCATGGCCTGGGCTGTAAGTTATGCTCTGGGGGCATATAAGGTTCTTATGGAAGGGATGTTCGTGTAAACTTTGGAGAGGGTTCATTTGATTGTAAATTGAAAGTTCTCGTTTATTTTTTAAAAGCTAAAAGAGATCGGACAGCAACTAGCTCCCCCCCCCCTCCAAGCCCAAAATACATCAGATAAAAAATTTTGAGATAGACATTTTGTTAAAAATAGTTCAAATTTTAGATAACGAAAACTCCGGCGTCGAGACAGCCCCCTAGGGCCCGGGGGTAGGCGTTGTAGCTATGCCCTGGGGGTCTATATGGTCGTTAGTAGAAAGGCCCTATCGACTCCGATCAGTACATAATTCGGTTATCAAAAGAACGTATCTCCGAACAGCACACCATATATGGGCATAGAGTCCCTAGGGAGAACACCTGTGCTGTCAGTCCGACGGGACACCATATATGGGCATGGAATCCCCAGGGAGAGCACGTTTCCGAGAAATTGATTGCGTAACCTAGCCTAACCTCATGAGCTCGTGACGGGGCACCATATATGGGCATAGACTCCCTAGGGGAAATGTATTTCTGAGAAATTGATTGCATAATCGATTGGGAATTTTATTGATCTAGGACTCATGACGGGGTTCCATTTATGGGAATTGAATACTGAACGAACACCATGCTATCATCTACAATTGACTCTAACGCCGAACGGGACTCTATTTATTCATGGTTTATTAATATCTGATGGATAATGTCAAGGGCGGTTTATTTGTTGTTGTTGTTGTTGTTGTTTGGCCAAGTGTAACGACACTGGGAATGATTTACATAATCGCTAGGGGAATATATTGATCTAGGGGAACTAAATTTCCAAGGTCGATTTATTTGTTGTTGTTGTTCATCCAAGTGCACGCTAGGGAGAATGTGTCTCCTTCTAAACCAATCAGAGGGCTGGTTACATCACATTCTAAGCCAATCAGAGGCTCGCTTACACTTGTTTTTCCCCATTGCATTGTAATTTGCGACTTGGATTTCATATAAAACGGACATACAATTTAATTAAATTATATGACAGCACTGTGACACACTAGATACAACAATGAGTCTTATTGATGAGTTAGAATCCATGCCAACAACCATTTACAATGTAAGTTCTGTTTTAATACATTTTCATTTTTATTCTCAAAATAAAATTATTTTCCTTGGTCACCCTCCAGTATATTCAGGTAAATCCCCCCCCTCCCACTCTAATACAAACTCCACTATGATATCTTTATATTCACTAGAAAATGTAAAATATGTTTTTTTTACCACCTAATCCCCCCGTCTCTCCCCTCTGTTTATGACTGTAATTCTTTCATTGGAAATAATTCTATTTCTCGAAAAAGGTGACTTTTTCACCCGTCTGCATTTTCAATGCACCTTTCTGTATCCTATCAAAAGTGACAACTTACATCCGTCGCTCTGTTGTCATTAAGCCACTCTGTTTTGACATAAAGCTCCGCGCAAGGTTATAATTAGTTTGGCATCCTTTTCCTGATTGTTTACGATAGTGGTTTAGCCAAAGGGATTGTTTTTTTCCGTCAAATTAAAACAGTTTTAGACAAAAAGAGTTTTCAATAATTAGGCTAGGCCTACGCATCCTGTATGTGGAGGAGTGAAATGATTTATTCCCCACAAATAATTGCTAACAAATATTTTTAGGACATGGCTGAAAAGGGGGGAGGGGAACTTCATTGTGATAAATGCTTTCTAGACAAAATTATGGCTAGGTTAGGTTATGGGCGTACTAATTTTCCTTCTGTAAAAAAGGGGAAAATTATTTCGATACTAACTTTTTTCTCTTCTTGTAAGAACAATTATGATCAATATATTGCCCCTCCACCTTTAACGAGAGCAACGGACGGTGAGGCAGTCCCACAGCACGCCAGCCACTGGTTGGAGAACCCTGCTGCCACATCGGTGCAAGAATGTAACGCCGTCGGCCCGTTCACTTTCCATCATGCGTTGCCTTCAAGAGCTGCCCCACCAACACAAGGTCAGGAGGTCCAACATGCTTCGCCTGGGCCTTCAGGCACTCAACTCTAGCCGGGATATAAAAATGTGAGCATTTTTTTTTACCTAACTTATAGAAATATCTAAACAAACCCATTTTTCATTGCGCTGTAAAAGTGTGTGTGTGTCTGTCTCAGAGATATCAAAATATTAACCCCCCGCCCCAACCATTGTTTGAAATTTATCTGCTACCCCCGGCCTGAGAGATATCTAAATATAATGTAATTTTTTGTTTTTGCTTTGTCAAAGAAACCCACTCTTTTTTTCTAATCTTTCCTATTTTCTCTGGCCCCACTGTAGGCATTTTCGCTATCTCTTCAACCTCATAATAATATTTTTCATTAATTTCTAGTCAATTACTGTTAGAACTAGATTCTTTTTATCTCAAAATGATGTTTTTCACTAGAATATTATAGTTTATCGCATACAGGGGGCGGTCGCTGTGGGGGCCGGGAAGCGCAGGCCTATGCAACCTGTATTAGGAGGAGTGAAACGAGTTATTCCCCAAAAATGATTGCTAAAAAATATTTTTAGGACATTGCTGAAAAGGGAGGAGGGGGACTTAATTGTGATAAATGTTTTCTAGACAAAATTATGGCTAGGTTACGTTATGGGCGTACTAATTTTCCTTCTGTGAAAAGGAGGAAAATTATTTCAATACTAGTTTTTTTCTCTTCTTTTAAGGAAAATTATGAAGAATATATTGCGGCCCCTCCACCTGTAAAGAGAGCAAGGGAGGGTGAGGCATTCCCTCAGCACTCCAGCCACTGGTTGGAGAACCCTGCTGTCACATCGGTGCAAGAATGTAACGCCGTCGGCCTGTTCACTTTCCATCATGCGTTGCCTTCAAGAGCTGTCCCACCAACAGAAGGTCAGGAGGTCCAACATGCTTCGCCAGGGCCTTCAGGCACTCAACAGCAGCCAGGATATAAAAATGTGAGCATTTTTTTTTACCTAACTTATAGAAATATCTAAACAAACCCATTTTTCATCGCGCTGTAAAAGTGTGCGTGTGTGTGTGTGTCTCAGAGATATTAAAATATTAACCCCCCGCCCCAACCATTGTTTGAAATTTCTCTGCTCCGCCCTCCCTAAGAGATATCTAAATATAATATATTTTTTTTTGTTTTTCCTTTGTCAAAGAAAACCACTCTTTTTTTTCTTTCCTATTTTCTCTGGCCCCACTGTAGGCATTTTCGCTATCTCTTCAATCTCATAATAATATTTTTCGTTAATTTCTAGTCAATTACTGATAGAACTAGATTCTTTTTACCTCAAAATGCCATTTTTCGCTAGAATATTATAGTTTATCGTATACAAGGAGGAGGGGGGAGGGCGGTCGCTGTGGCGTCGGGGAAGCGCCGGTGGGCCCGGGAAGCACCGCGGGTCGGGAAGCACCGGTGGGTCCGGGAAGCGCCGGTGGACCCGGGAAGCGCCGCGGGAAGCGCCTCAGGAAGTGCTGCAGTGGCCCGCCGGACCGCTCGGAGGGGAGCATTAAATAGTGGAAATTGAGGGGGGGGGGAGTTGTTTGAACAAAATCAAAACCTACTATGTAATGTTTTAGATTTTAGTTAAGTTGGAACTTTCAGAATATTGATTGAGTAGTGCATATGCTACTGCTATTAAGTGTGTTTTCAAGTAATAATAATCCAATTTTTTAAAAACATTAGGGGTGATTTAGACGCTTTGAAAATAATCTATTTTTCATTTATAGGTTGCATTGGTCCCATATTGGCCGTCTACCTCCTGCTCGTCAGTTGGAGAAGGACAGGACACGCCTGTGGACTTCCGCAGCGATTCAACATGGGATGGTATAATTAACGATATTCCAGATAATATTGATGAGTTTTTAGGTTATTATTTTAATAATGATAATAGTACAGTTGGGCAGGGAGACTTACTTTTGCTGAGTCAAAACACCAGGCAGCTTTTAGATGATTTTACCCGGGAATTAACAGGGAACCCTCCTCTAGCCCCCGATAACCTACTTCCACTTCAATAAATTGAAGTGGCTTCCCATACCCCTAATATTGAACAATGTGGAGGGGGAGGGGTGTTTAAAATAATATACAAGAGGGGGAGGGGGAGGAGGGGGGTAATAACCAATTTACATCATTCCCTGAATTTCAGCTATCAAATACAATTTTAAATACAATAGTCGTCTACACTGCAACTTTTGGTGACCCTTTTAATTCGCTTTTGTGTGGTAATTTTGTGTTTGACCCCGTAGAAATTGTGCATGACTATGTATATAGAATTCGTGCACTGCTGGAGAAACAAATTCAATTATGGGGAGGGGGGAGGGATTCAAATAAGGTTTCAATTGTTTTAAAGGTGTTCTATTTAAATGAGGGGAAAGTGAAGATTACCAAAATTATGTACATACCGAGATGCGTGTGATTTATCCAAATTTAGAGAATTTTGAGGGTGCTTTTTCCGAGTGGATAGGTCATATTATTGCGCATCTCGAGAATTATAATGAAAATGGGAGCGGCTCGGTAGTTCTTTATGTTGAAAATTTAAGTGTTAATATTTGTAAATTTAAGAAAGATTTTATTTTAAGAGGGGGGAGTGGGCCAAGGGCAATTGATTTAAAATATAATCCAGATCTAGAAGGTTGTCAAGGTGTTCAGCGAATCTGTTTTGAAACAGATCAAAAATGTTTCAAGTACGCTTTCATCCTGTCAGCATTCGAGCCTCTAGCACGTGACGCTACCAAGACGAATTTAAACGATTGGGCTGTACATGGGAAGGAAGAGTCCAATTTTCCCATTGTAGATTTCACTTGTTTAGAGGGGAAATACCCAGTAACGCTAAGATCTATTGATATTTTTGAAAGGGCCAATGCCCATTTAAAAATCGATGTTACTGTGGCTCAGAATAAAACTGAATTTGAAGATGGGGTTTGTTCAAAAAAGAAGGGCGTGGTGTTCCCTGTAAGGGGCCCATCGATAGATTTGGGCAAACACTGGGTTGGGCTGTTGTACATACCACCATCTAGTGACCTAGCCAATTCAATTGGCCATGTCAACCCAATCACAGACGTTATTAGAGTTCTAGGGGAGGGTAAGAAAATAGGGGTACGTTTCTACTGTCCGACATGCCTGTCTCGATTCCGTAGCAATATAAAACTATGGGATCATATGAACCATTGTAGACGGCATGGCTACCAGTCAGTGGAAACGGTTTCAGGGGATAGGGCCATTTTACGTTTTAAAAATTTTCAAAACACCTTCCTCCAGTGCAACAAAATATCTTTGGATTGTGAAGCTAAACTGGTGAAGTGAACGATCCTCAATATCCAAACCGAATCAAAGAGAATCAAGCTATGGCAGTGTCCTTTGTCCATGCCCAGAGAGGCAGTTCTAACACAATGTAGTTTCTTAGAAATAGTAGAATCATTTGAGGAGGGAGAGTGCATGATGAGGGCGCTGACTAAATTAATTGGCAGCGTTAATGGTACTATGGCTAGTTTATGAATTATGAATTATCCAATGGCTTTGTCTGCAGAGGATCGTCTCGCGATTAAAAATAAAAAAATACGCTGGGTTTGTAAGGGGGATTTTGAACAGGGGGATAAGGGGACTAAAGGGAAAAGAGGGGGGAGGGGGAGAGTCAGAGATCATAATCACTGGTGGCAGGAAAGAGCCTCTGGGGGTAGTAATTTTAGCGGGGTAGCGCATCAATCGTGTAACTTAAATGTTAGCCAGCAGTTTTTTATCCAGTTTTTATTCACAATGCAAATTATGATTTAAAATTTATTTTACCGGCACGGGCACGTATGCACAGGGTGGGAGGGGGAGTAGACAGTCCATGGGTAAATAATTCTTTTTCCTATAATATTATTCCCAATTCGGCCGAGACGTTGTTGCTTCTCGAGCTGAATTGGCAGGTAGTAAATAATGGGCATACGTGTTGGAATAAAATCAGGTTTTTAGATTCCTTTAGATTTTTTCCCAAGGCATTGAGTCAATTGTTTCAAGTGCAGAAAAGCGACAATTTTGATAGTTTTCCTTTTCTTAAACAGCACTTTCCAGACAGTGAAATGTATGACCTATTGACCTGTGAAGGTGTATACGCATACGACTATTACTGTTCTGGAGCTCGCTTAAGCGAGGTGAAACTACCTCCAATTGAAGCTTTTTACAATTCACTCACCAACAGTGAATGCACAGCCGAGGACTATGAGTTTGCCAAGAAGGTGTGGTCGAAGGGAAATTGTAAAAATGGGTGGGATTATTGTAGACTTTACTTGACCAGTGACGTTTTAACTCTGTTAGACATAGTCTGCAAGAACACAGACCAAATCTATTCAGAGTTCGGGCTAGATATAGGTTATTATTTTTCCACGCCAAATTTGGTTGTGGACTTGATTTTAAAAATTAGTAGGGAGGAAATAGGCCTAATCACCGATATAGATCAGCACCCTTTTGTAGAGCTTTCAATGAGGGGAGGGTACGTTTTTCATGACGATTGTGTCTTTGCAACGGATCCAGGCGGAAAAAACAACACAGGTGCAAAGTCAGATGCAGTGCTCTTGGACATGAACTTATTGTATCGCTTGGCAATGTCTCACTACTCTTTGCCGTGTGGAAACTATCAATGGCTTGAGAATCCTTGTGAGTTCCCCGACATTACCACCGTTGAAGACAATGAGCCACAAGGATGGTTTTTTGAAATTGACAGGTATATTCCATTGACCCTTCACGATTCAGTCAGAGATTTAGTTTTTTCCTTTATAAATCAACCAGTGAGCAGGGACTCACTGAGCCCCTAAAATTGATCATTGGTTGAGGATATCGGGATGCACTGGAACCCCTCTAAGCAAAAACTGATTGCTGATTTGGACCCTAAGGAGAATATCAGTGTTCATCATGTGCTTTTGCACTGGATGGTGAACAATGGTTTGAAGATCACCAAAATACATAGGGTCCTGCAATTCAATCAGAAACTATATTTGAAAACTTTTATCGACACTTTTGTTGATAAACGCTCTAAGGCAAACTCCAAAGTAGAGAAGGAAATGTACAAACTCATTCTAAATTCAGCATTTGGCAAAATGTTCGAAAGCGTACGGAACAGATCTCACTGTGACGTCGTGACTGACCCTCTAGAGTTTGCACGAATTATTGCCGGCCCTAATTTTCCATCGTTCACGAGCATAGGGGCGGGCATGGTTCTTCTACACAGGAAAAAGCGAAATGGTGTACTGAACAAGAATATAGCAGGAGGTAGTTCAGTACATGAAATTTCCAAAAAGCTCATGTTGTCGTTTTTTTACAATGTGTGCAAGGTGCAATGGCCTCGGGAGGGGGAGGTTCAAGTTGACTATGGGGAAACAGATTCTCTGCTGCTAAAGGTAAAAACCGAGGATTTATTGGGTGATTTAGAAAATAGGGAATACATCAGCTTGCGGATGGATTCACCAACTGGAATTCGTCCCTCTACCCCGAGTTGGTGAAACGTCAAGCCCCCAACCAACTATTAATTTTAAAATCAGAGACGGAGAGTAATTTGATATCCAGGGGGGTGTTCCCGGGTCCTAAAGTTTATTGCTCGGAAACTCATAATGGGGATGAAAAGCAGGCGTGTAAAGGGGTGCCTACACATTTTGTAAAGAGCAATTTCAACATGAGTGTGTACAGAGACTGTGTAGAAAGTAGCCTAATGCCGAGAGCACAAGTGCTTGCAATTCGCTCTCTACAGTATAGAAATTATACCGTGAGAGTGGAAAAAAATGCAATGTCATGTATATCTGACAAAGTCTATATGCTCGAGAATGGTGTAAGTGTACTGCCACATGGTCACTACCTTATTTCAGACCAAGTTGAAAGCATAGACTATCGCAATTAACTTGGTCTGGATAAATTAACCTAACCCAACCTAACCAACTAAACTTTCATAAATTAACTAACCCAACTAATCTTTCATAAATTAACTAACCTAACCCAATCTAACCACCACCACCACTGACCCAACCTAACCTGCAGCAGTGACGACAACTATTGTACTGTTTCACCCCCTTGGCCCCGGGGGGTGGGGGGTCCCAGCCGCGGCTCCCAGGAGGGGGGGGGGTTCCCGCCCACGGCCGGCCTTCGGCTCCCCGGCCCCGGAGGGGGGTGGGGGGGTCCCCCTTTAAATTCTTAATGTTCAACTGTGCTGCTATTTTTTTAAGTGTTTTTTATTGTTTTCAAGTGTTGTTTTACAAAAAGTGTGCTACTGTACTAATTTACATACAGTGATGCTGGACAAAAACTGTTTTTTTAAGACAATAAGTGTTGTTGTTGTTGTTCTTGCTGTTCATGTTCATGTACAAAAGTGTTTTTTTATGTTGTACATATAGTACAACATTTTTATGTTGTCAGGTTCATGTTGAACAAATAGAGTTTTCATGTTGAATAAATGATCATGAAATATTGTTTTTTTGTCAGGTTCTTGTTGAACAAGAGTTACTCTTATGTTGTTGTTGTTCATGTTGAATAAATAGAGTTTTCATGTTGAATAAATGACCATAAAAATGTGTTTTTGTTGTTCTTGTTAATGACCTACTAGATAGATCTATTGAAACATTACTACTACTTATTTATAGGACACATATGATTTACAGGTATTTGTAGTCTAACGGTTGCCAACAACAGCAGCAGCAGCATGTATCAATTTAAAAGACCCTTCAGATCGTTTCTGTGTGGTCCATCAATGTCGGGGAAAACAACACTTTTAGCTAAAATAATTCAAAATTGTCAGAAAAGTTTTTGGAAAAACTAAAGAAAATTTCTTATTGCTATAGTATTTGGCAGGAGTCCTACGATCAAATAAAAGCTATTGCCACAACCATACCAATACAATTCATACGAGGACTTGATTTTTTCAATAGTATTGAACTGAACTCGTGGCTGATTATTGATGATTTGGCTGTATCCATTGAACAGTTCTCACAGGAAATGCTACAACTGTTCACCGGTCGCTCCCACCATGAACAGATTTCCATAACCCTAGTTCTAAACAATCTGTTTCATCAGAGCAAATGTATGCGAACCCTTGCATTGAATTGCACTATCTATATTATCTATCGAGTTGTTCGTGATTCTAGCTCACTAATAACTCTCAATAAACAGATATACCCCGTCGCCCCTAAATTTCTGTTGTCAGCGTACACTCAGTTGACTAATAAGCCCTACGGTTACATTTTGCTGGATCTTAATCAGAGCACGCCCGAGGATCCACGTGTAGTCACCGACATTTTCGACAAAGAAATTACAGTATATCTTCCGGTGAACAGTAGAAAAGGCTATTAGTTGCCATTATGACACTGAAGAAACTACATGAACAACGGCATTTATTTTCCGCTTTAAGCACTTCAAAACCTCCACTCAGGAAGGCCATACTCAAACATGGTGTCGACAATGATTTCATTAATCTAATATCTGAACTTTGTTTAAATTTAACCGAGGGTAATGTTCAACTGCCAGAAGGTGTTAGACAACAGACAAAGCAACATCGTTCCACTGTACTTGCCTTGTAAGAAAAAGGGACTAATTTTTAAAAGAAATCGTCTCCTTTAAGCGGCCGGTTGCCATTCCACACTTTTACGACCAATACTTACAGGACTTGTAAGATATTTTTTCTATAGAATGGCAAAACCCTATAAAGTAACGCCATTTGAACTTTTCCTCCCGACTATGGAAAATATGGAAAATAATCTAAGCAAATTCATTAATGATGAGAATATTGCCGATGACAAAAAACTGCTTTTACTTCAAGATGTATTGCGACGTGTGGACAAACATAAACCATATCGTGAGAGATCCGCCGCCACTGTTACCGTCGTCACCGATCCCTCTAAACGGCAAATCAATCCTCAAAATTCTGCAGCAGCAGTGCAATTAAAGGAGAAGGAATTGAATTCAATTGTATTAAAAATTCGAAACCTATTGCCACTCACCTATCATGAACAGAGTAAAAGAGTTTAATCTTATCTCATGTTCGAAAGTGATGGTGATCATCAAGTTCAAGTCGAGAGCACAGGGAAACGAATTATAATTCAGGGAAAAAGTTATAATCTAGTTGATTTAATTTGTGATATGGTGACGAATCGTAAAGGACTTTTATCATTTGTAAATCATCTATACATCTTTCTAAATCCAGTAGAATTTCTCAAAAGTCTAATTGGCAATAAACAAATTATAAAGAAACTCAGAGGATATAGTCTCTCCACAACACCAGCACCACCATTTAAAAAAGAAGAAGAAGATTCAATATTTGAAAATACTAGCAGCAGCAGCAATGATTTTACAACACCTGTGGCTGCTAGTCAAAAGCGAAGACGAATTGATTCACCCTCCAGTTTGCAAAAGGGGAGTGGACATTACACTACGTGTTTGCGTTCAAAATGGATGCAGTTCTGAAAGGTGTGTATGAAAATATTGGTGAAGCGGGAAGTTTAAGTTCTCCCAAAACACTTTCTAAAGTTGTCTCCGGCACCACATTGAAAAAAGCAAAAGAGTATCTAGAGAATGAATAGAGTTACACACTGCATCAGAATCAAAGGCTTCGCAGCAAACAACATTGATCAACTAGAGACTTTTTCCCCCTGCAAGTAGTGGAATCGGATTTTTTAACTTTGGCCGCACTTCAACAGTGTCAAACTGCACCCTATAAGTATATTCAGGTGGTAATTATTGTCTTTAGTCACTGTGCCTATGCCACCGTATTACGATCAAAGAGAGGTGTAGAAGTTGCTTGGCCCTTTGAAAGTAGTCTCGAACAAGATTTTCATAGAAACATTCAATGAGATTATGGTGGTGAGTTTTTTAAACCACATTTGCAAGAAGATCTACCGAAATATAATACAGCACTTTATTATAGTCACTTCCCGATAAAGACTGCATTGGCTGAAAGATTAATAAGAACGATTCGTCTATTAATTTCAAGATATTGTACACTGAAAAATACACCGACTTTTATTCATGATTTAGATAAAATCATGCAGATATACAACCATCGACCTCATTGATCTCTGTCCAACGGCAGCCCTTGGGATGTTCACTGTAGTGAAAATACATTTGATGCTTTTCTAAAGCAATACTCCAATGGTGAAAACGAAAAAAAAAATGTGAAGAAGAAATTCAATGTTGGTGATACTGTTCGAAATAATAGAACCACCGATATTTTGAAACGGGGAATTATTTATGGAGCACTGAAGTTTTTAAAGAGTCCAAAATCCTAGACACCGAACCCACGACCTATCGACTGCGAGACACCAAGGAAGATGAAATTTTAGGCGGTTTTTATGAATATGAACTGCAAAAAGTTAGAAACATTAGTGAAATTTATCAAATGGAAAAGATATTAAAGAGTCGTACTCGTAGAGGCAAGAGACAGTTGCTTGTTCGCTGGCTAGGATACAACTCAGATTTTGATTCTTGGGTCAGTGCTGAAGACATTAACAATGCCCAATGATTTCTATGTGACCTTCATGTCCAATGTTTCAGATCCTCTCTACAATGACTTGAATAAAACAAGTGATTTTTGGACGAAACTCTTCCCCACCCTCAAATTCGACCACAATGGAAAGTATGAAGTGGATCTTGTCGACTGTATTCTCAAAAATACCTATGAAATCCTGAGAAAGGATCGTAAATATGAAATAAAAATTAAACCCTATGATTGGCCGCATCCACCATCCTCAAGTGATCAAGAGCAAATTCAAAATTTCAATTGGATGGATTATCCATATATTGAATTACCCTACGAGGAACTCACCTGTATGAATGATTTATATCGTTCTAATAATAAAAGAATTTCTGCTCGTAAAAAAGGAGCTTTTCATTTCAACTATTCAAAGGAGGAGGGTAAGATCTACATTAGTTCACCTATTGCCAGTGAAAAGGTTATTCTCAATGATAACCTAAAGGATGTCCTTGGCTTTAAGTTCAATATAATCAATGGTAGAAGTGCCGGAAACACTAATTTTATTTTTTCTGACTATCCACCTGCCTTCACCACAGACACTTGTATATTTCTCTATGCCTCATTTGTGAAAACATCTCTGGTCGGTAATTCAAATGTTCCCCTCCTACGAGTTCTTGAACGAAAAACCAATCAAGAGCATATTCACCACTACAATATAAAGCATCTTCAGTATATTCCCGTAAACACTTCCTATTTGGAACTCTGTCAGTTAACACTAAGAACTGAATTGGGTGATACCATAGCAATTTCAAAAGGTTTGGCTGAGATTACATGCCATTTTTGTACCATCGTTCAACAACAACAACAAGATGTCTAATAAAAAAGTGGAATTCATTTGTCCTGATATTGACTGCTATGTTAATACTCTTGGCCCAAGACAACAAGGCAATGGAATGGACTTTTACAAAGGTCGCTCGTCAATGTCTGGCTATGGTCTTGGCATTTGGTTTGCTAAGTTGTTTCGCTCTTCACTACCACTAGCTAGAAAATATCTTGTACCGGCTGCGACAGATTTTTGCATCCTCTACACTATACGATTGGGGCTCTGGCAAGGATTTTAAAAAAAAGTGCTACGGAAAATCTTAGGTCCAGTACGCGAACCCTTGGTGAGAGATTAAAACAAAATGGTAAAGGTTTAAAAAGGTCCAGAAACAATGCATCGCTCATCAGTCTCTACTCAGGTCGGAAACGAAAGACATGACCACTCTTGTCAAAGAAAAGAAGGAAAAAGCCGACACATACTGTAAACAGAAGAAGAAGAAGCCCCAGGAAGAGAATTGTTAGATCGAAACTAGATTTCTTTTCCTAAGATGTCCTACCTACCGCATAAGGATTTTCAACCTTCAATCACCGCCTCATTGAATCTATTCAATCCTGAAAATGTTGATGTGAGTGTCAGGCATGGATACTATGAACAATTTTATCCTCAACAACCCCTCTCCGATAATATTCACTTTCAAATTTATTCCAATGAAGACTAATTTATGGACGTGTCTTTAACATTTATAGATTTACAAATGAAAGTCCGGAAATCCAATAACACAATGCTAATATGGGTCTATGGAATATCCTATGAAAATTGTATATAACATAATTTATTTCATCAAATCAGTGTCTACATCAATGGCACGCTGGTGAGCACAAGCAATAATCTCTCAAATAAAACAAGCTATATGCAATTCATGCTGATGAAACCCAAGTCATACAAGGAATTGAGAGGCACCTCCAATGGATATGAATATATTACTAATACTGATAGTACAGATGCACTTAAAAATGCTACAACTAGTGAATTACATCTAGTTTGAAAAATATATCATGAAATATTTAATATACCCCAAAGGCTACCGCCCGATGTTAAAGTGTATATAAAATTGACACTTGCACCATCCAATTTCATTTTTAGAAACGAACTTGCTGTCAATCCTGATGTAAGTCTCTCCCTCACCTCGGCAATACTTCATGTACGCAAACAACAGGTTATGAGTTCTGTTGCTTTGGCAGTGGAAAAAACTGAGAGCCAATGGAACTAATATTAAACTACTTGTTCCTCATACAATCACCAATCAACGTCATATTGCAATGGGGTCATGCACCTTCACCGATTCATCCTTTATCAATGGTGAAATTCCGTCAAAACTCACTTTGGCATTTGTAAAAAGCGCTAGTGCAATAGGATCGGGGACTGGATGCCCACATCAATTCGAGATGTTTAGACTTTCATCTCTTGTGTGCAAAGTAAATGGCATCCCACTCTACAATCTATCTTTTGATAAATCCTATAGAACATTGTATGAGTTTACCATGCAAACCCTAGATCATGACTCGCAACTATTTAAAAATGGTATAACCGAAGAAATGTTTTATAAAACAAATGGTATCATTGTATTGGATTTGTCTGGCATACAGGATATGAGTATAGTACGTACGGGGAGTGTGCGTTTAGAGTGTACATTTGCCAACCCATTGGCTGAGAGTATTGCACTAATCTCACTAAATCAATATGAAACCTGTTGGAAAATCACTCCCGAAGGCAGTGTTCTGCTAGACTTGGCGCCATGAACACCAGTCAAATAATCAATGTATTTAATATGGATCCCTACATGTCCCAGTACAAATCCTATTGTCTGCCCTCAGACTTTCTTGGAAAAATTTAATGTGCGAACAATAGCTTAACTATTATTAATAGCAGTCCGTCGACTGTGCTGACGGGTCATTGGCTCTGCATCTTTCAAACAATGAAAACGATTGAATTTTTGATCCTCTTGGTCTACCCTATACATTTTACACACCCCACATCAGCAACTATATTGAGAGCAGTGGGAAAACTATTATTCAAAATCGGAAGAGAGTGCAGGATCTAACGACTGAAAGATGTGGCTTCCATGCACTACTATATTTTGTGTTCCGATGTCGCGGCTATACTTGCGAGCAGTTTCTCCACATTTATGGTGACAATCAACGACTGAACGACTATCTAGTGGAAAATATCCTCTCAGACCTACATAATATTAATTTCAGTGCCCTAAGAGTAAAGTGCTTAAAAAATGTTTGTGAATTTGTTTATTAATAAAATGTATATATACAACAATGTCTTTAAATCTTCAATTTAGATTTCTTCATCGGTGTATAGGCAACTGTCGTGAACCACTAATGCTGGTAAATCATTTGGATTTACTGAATATTGATCTTGATTGACTGCAAAGTCAGGGTCACATTTTCTGCAGTACAATGTAACTTCACTCTTGTCATATCTCTTTGTATAGTCAATGATGCTATTTGCATTCATATTATGAAATTCACGATTTTCATCTGTCTATTTGAAACAATATTGCATATGATTGTTTCAAGGTATGAATCATATTTAGTGGCTACCAAATAAAATCACCAAGTGTAGCGTAATAATTGACAGTTTTATTAAAGCAATGACAAAGAGACAGATTTTTTTTCTCGCCCAAACATTTGAAACTTAGAAAAGACCCTGCCTCCAAGGGTGATTTAAATCCACGACGATACCAATCTCGTAGAAATAAACTAAAATCATGTTCGGGATTCTTTCCAATCCTAGAGGGGTAAGTATTCTCCCACTGATCACATTTGTCATAGTGACAATTTGAGCACATATGTCCTCTAGGGTGAGAGTCACAAATCTCCTCAAGACATGAATTACATCCTTTAATTTGTACTGCATAGCCCTTATGTAATTTACAAGGATTACATAATTTACACTTTTCACTATAGTCATCAATAATTGTACAATTCTCACATTGAGTCCGACTGGCAAGAGTGTACATGCACAGTGGACATGTATAGAACATTTTCTGGTTTCCAATGTCAACTCTCTCACAGCTAAACCGAAACTGATCCTCGTTCGATAAATTCAGTGAGGGGAATGGGGAGAGGAGTAACTCTGTCACGTTACCTCTTTCGAAGGAGGAGCTATCTACATTGAATCTATGGCAATGTTTTCAAAAGTATATCCACGATATTATTCTGCTTTATTCCAATTAATATATCAATAAATTGACTATAAGCATTTGAGTCACATCTTAAAAGTTTCATACAATAGTCCAATGGGGGAGAATCAGTCCTCATTATATTGTCAAGTGTTCCCCGAGAGAATATCCTGTGTTGAAGAGATAAATCGAGAAAATCGTCATCCAAAATCAAATGTTTTTCCACAAACACTAGATTTGATCTAATTCTCTCTTTCTCAAATTTATTCATTTTTCAATTCTTTCACTCTGACTGCAGACTCTAGACTGACCATGAATCGTTAGCCCCAACATTCTAACCTGACCAGAAAAGAAAGGGAACATTTTCGATTTCAAAACAATTTTATTGAATAATTACAACAACAATAATACTAAGCATGTACAATTAGCGACACGGTTTATTGTCTTCAATATGCTTCACTTAAAGCACATTGAAGTCTATTTACATGCGGTATATCAACTTTTGCAGCGAAGCATAATTGATCTTCCATTTTAAATTTGCTCAAGGATATCACATATCTTGCATATACTTCATCCCATTCCAGACAAAGTCGTGATCCTCTCGTGATTTCCGCCGCAATGTTTGGTGCTCTTGTATTATTACCATCAACTCCACTATCAATTTCTAATAGGGTAAACATTCCACTCATCATCAACACACAAATATATATCCAGATGAGTAAAGTCAAACTGTTCTCACTCCTTTGAATTCTATTCACAGACTAATAAAAACTATAGCAAAAATCTTTCCTTATATTCCCTGCAGTCCTCTCCCACTAATATGTACCCCGCCCTCTGATTGGCTTAGAAGGAGACACGTGATTTGTTTCCCGTTATCGGATCAATAAAATTCCCAATCGATTACGCAATCAATTTCTCAGAAATCCATTTCCCCTAGGGAGGCTATGACCATATATGGTGCCCCGTCACGAGCTCATGAGGTTAGGTTAGGTTACGTAATCAATTTCTCGGAAACGTGTTCTCCCTGGGGATTCCATGCCCATATATGGTGTCCCGTCGGACTGACAGCCCAGGTGTTCTCCCTAGGGACTCTATGCCCATATATGGTGTGCTGTTCGGAGATACGTTCTTTTGATAACCGAATTATGTACTGATCGGAGTCGATAGGGCCTTTCTACTGTCGTTATGAAAAGGATGCTCGTATAAAATTCATAAAGGGCTCATTTGATTGGAAATTGAAAGTTGTAATTCACTTTTTAAGAGTAAAAAGCGATCGGAGGGCAGCTAGCTTCCCCCCACACTCTATTTTTCCCACAGGCATTTCATACGGAACGGGTCGTTGCATAAACTTCAAAGGGGGTTTATTCGATTGACAATCGACAGTTCTAGTGCCCTTTTTAAGATTCAAAGATGGTCGGAGGGCAACTAACCCCCCCCCCCCAAGCTCTTTTCCCAAAAATGTATCTGATAGAAAATTTTGAGGTAGCCATTGCATCAGATAAACTTTTTGAGATAACCATTTTGTTAAAAATAGTTCAAAGGTCAGATAACAAAACTATGATGTCGACAAAATCCCCCATGGCCAGGGGACAGGCGCTGTAAGTTGTGACCTGGGGGCATATAAGGTTCTTATGGAACGGATGCTCGTATAAACTTCCAAGAGGGCTTATTTGATTGGACATTGAAATTTCTAGTTCACTTTTTATAAATTAAAAAGATCTTAGGGTAGCTAGCCCCCCTTGCTTTTCCCCCAAATGCATCAGATAAATATTTTAAGATCGACTTTTTGTTAAAAATAGTTCAAAGTTCAGATAATAATAACGCTGGTGTCGACACAGCCCCACAGGGCCCGGGGCAGGCGTTGCAAGTTATGCCCTGGGGACATATAACGTTCCTATGGAAGGGATTCTCGTATAAATTTCAAAGAGGGCTCATTTGATTGGAAATTCAAAGTTCTAGTTCACTTTTTATAAGTCAAATGTTATCAGAGGGGAGCTAGCCTCCCCCCCTTTTCCCCAAATGTATCAGATAAAAGTTTTTAGATAGAAATTTTTTAGAAATAGTTCAAAGTTCAGATTAAAAACCACCGGTGTCGAGACAGCCCCACAGGGCCTGGAAGCAGGCGTTGTAAGTTATGCCCTTGGGGTATATGGTTGTTATGGAAGGGATGCTCTTATAAACTTCATAGAGGGCTCATTTGGTTGGAAATTGAAAGTTGTCATTCACTTTTTAAGAGTCAAAAGCGATCAGAGGGCAGCTAGTCCCCCCACATTCTTTTTCCCCCAAATGCATCAGATAAAATTTTTAGATTGTCATTTTGTTAATAATAGTTCAAGGGTCAGATCAAAAGTTTCCTGCGTCGACACAACCCTCCAGGGCTCGGGGACAGGCGTTGTAAGTTATTCCCCGGGGTTATATATGGCTCTTATGGAAGGGATGCTCATATAAACCTCAGAGAGGGCTCAGTTGTTTGGAAAATGAAAGTTCTAGTTCACTTTTTAAGAGGCAAAAGAGATCAGAGGGCAACTAGTCCCCCCCCCCTCTCCATACCCGTTTTTCCCCAAATGCATCAAATAAAAGCTTTTAGATAGCACTTTTGTTAAAAACAGTTAAAAGGTTAGATAACAAAAACTCTGGTGTCAACAAAACCCTCCAGGGCCCGTGGACAGGCGTTGTAATTTATGCCCTGGGGGCATACATGGTTCTTATGGAAGGGATGCTCGTATCAGAGGAGACGCTATAGTGTTGCCTATAGTAAAGGCCATACAGCTCTAATGTTTTATTATTTTTTTTCCAGAAGCATTTCATATGGAAGGGGTCGTCGTATAAACTTCAAAGGGGGCTCATTCGATTAGTAATTAAGATTTCTGGTGCCCTTTTAAAGGGTCAAAGGCTATTGAAAGGCAACCAACACTCCTTCCAGGTCAACCATTTCCCCAAGCACATCCAATAAAAATTTTGAGATAGCCATTTGTTCTACGTCGTTGATTTCCATTTAGAAATTATGTTTTTGAGAAGGTCACTCCCCCCACATCCCACAGTCTTCAGGGCAAGGGTTATAAGTTATGCCCTGGGGCCATATATGGTTTTTATGGAAGGAATGCTCGTATAAACTTCTGAGAGGGCTCATTTGATTGGAAATTGAAAGTTCTAGTTCACTTTTTAAGTGTCAAAAGAAATTGGAGGGTAATCAGCCCCCCCCCCCGCCACACCCTTTTCACCCAAATGCTTCCGATAAAGATTTTGATATAGCTGTTTTTTTTAAAGTAGTTCAAAGATTATATAACAAAAACTACAGTGTTGACACAACCCCCCCCCCTAGGGCCCAGGGGCAGGAGTTGTAAGTTATGCCGTGGGGGCATATATGGGTCTTATGAAAGGGATATTCGTATAAACTTCAAAGAGGTCGCATTTAATTGGAAATTGAAAGTTATAGTTCCCTTTTTAAAAGTCAAAAGTGATCGAAGGGCCACTTGGCCCCCCTCCTCCAAACCATTTTTCTCAAACCCATCTCTTCATTTGTTTTTAGACTCTCTTCATTTGTTTTTAGACTCTATTCATTTGTTTTTAGTACTAACACGACTGCAGGAAATTCTCTCATAACTAACCATCAGTATGGTTTTCGTCCCACTTTCTCTGCCTTGTATGCACTTTCAGATGCAACAGAGTTTGTGCGTGTTAATCTGGACAAGGGCTTTTGTGTTTTGGGTTTATTTCTTGACTTTTCAAAGCCCTTTGATATGGTTGACCACTCTGTTCTTTTGTCTAAACTATCTTCATTTGGAGTGCATGGAGTCCCACTAGAATGGTTAAGGTCTTATCTGTCGGGAAGATCTCAGTATGTTTCAGTTAATGGTAATTCTTCCACTACTTTGCCTATATTGAAGGGTGTCCCACAGGGCTCTGTGCTTGGACCACTTTTGTTTTTAATTTATATTAATGATCTCGTTGATGGTCTTCATCCCCTTGTGCACCCTATTCTTTTTGCTGATGACAGTAACTTTTTCATTGCTGCAGTGGACTTGCCATCTGCCACATCCCTAGCTCAAGGTCTTCTTGATAAAGTAGAAGATTGGTGCTGGTCAAATGGTATGACTCAACAGCCAAAAAAGTGCCATTGTACATTTCAGGACCCCTTATCGTATGAGAGACGTAAGGGAGACAACCATCCTGACTTCTGGGAATGATGTTATACCGCAAGCTGCTATGGTGAAATTTCTTGGTGTTTATCTTGACTGTTTTCTCTCTTTTAAGCCTCATATAACTCACACCCGTTCCCTCATCTTCTGCCAGTCTTCAATGTTGCACCGGGTTAACTCATTTCTTCCCCCAGATGTTATGCTTTCTCTTTATTATGCTTTTATATTTCCTTACCTTTCTTATTGCTGCTCTGTCTGGGGTAATACTAGTAAATCTCTTCTCTGCTCACTTCAAAGAGCCCAAAATAGGGCAGTGAAGGCTACTTTTCTTCTCCCTCGGCTTTACCCTTCCTCTGATCTCTATAATGATACTGGAATAGCTCCGCTGGATCGTATTGTGAGTAAAAGTAATCTTTATTTAGCGCATTCTGCTTTTCTAGGTACACTTCCACCGCCTCTACAGCAATTTTTTTCACGGACAGGCTCAGGTAGGTACTCTACTTTTCTACGTAGTTCTTCTCGTAGATTTATTTTGCCCAAACGTTCATCTACAGCAGCCCAGAGGTCTCCTGTTTATAAATCAATTCAATTATGGAATTCAATCTCACCGGATGTCCCGTTATTTCTGTCTGCAAAGGCAGTTATTCGTCGTGTATTTCCAGTTTAGTAATTTATCTCTCATTCGTTTATTTTCCCTGTTTTCTCTTTTCCTAGTGTTTCTCCTTTTGTATTTTTCCCTTATATATCGTTATTCTTTTTTTTTTTTTTTTTTTTTTTTTTTTTTTTTTTTTTATTGTATGGTATTGTTTATTCTCTTTAATCTTTATTTCATATATATTGTTTGATTTAGAGAAATATTTATGGTTGTCTTAGTACTTTATTATTGTATTGTAAGGCCCACAACAAGCCAAGCTTCATGGGCTAAATAATTTTTCTTTACGTCTGTAATATAGTTTAGTATTAATAAAATGATTGATTGATTGATTGATCTGATAAGAAATTGAGATAGCTATTTTTTAAAGAATAGTTTAAAGACCATATAACGAAAACTCTAGGGTCGAAACAGCCCCCCAGGGCCCGAGGGCAGGCGCTGTAAGTTATGCCCTGGGAAAATACATAGTTCTTATGGAAGGGATGCTCGTGAGAACTTCAAAGAGTGCTCTTTTGATTGGAAAATGAAGGTTCTATTTCAACTTTTCAAAGTCAAAAGAGATTGGACGGCAGCTAGCCCCACCTCCCACGCCCCTTTTTTCCCAAATGCATCCGACAAAAATTTTGAGATAGCCATTAAGTTTAAAATGGTTAAAAAGTTAGACAACAAAAATTCAGGTGTCGACACAACCCCCCCAGGGCTCCATGGTAGGCATTGTAAGTTATGCCCTGGGTCATATATGGTTCTTATGAAATGGATGCTCTTATAAGCTTCAGAGAGGGCTCATTTCATTGGAAATTGAAAGTTGGACATTTTATGTTAACAAAAGTGAAAATTTTGAAGAAAAAAAAAATAGTTCAAAGGTTGGATAAGAATAACTCCGGTGTCAATATAACCCCCCTCCCCCAGGACTCGGGGAAGGCATTCTTAGTTATGCCCTAAAGGCATGTATGGTTCTTATGAAAATGATGCTCGTATAAACCTCAGAGACGGCTCATTTGATTAGAAATTGTAAGTTCTAGATCTGACACAAACCCATTTTTTTCACTTTGATATTGTTACTTTGATAGCAGTTTTGATACTTTGATGAATATTTGATTTTTTTAGAAAGTTTCATTTTGAAATAAGGAATTTTTAAAAACTTGAAACTTTTTGCAATCAAAAACGAACAAAAATTAATTAAAAAGATGATTAATTAAACTCGAGCCTTGGATGAGTAGTATGAGTATCACCTAAAGAGTTAGTACACGATCTTCCCTGATAGTCATTACAAGATGAATAATTAAAAAAAAAAGCTTTTCAAAGGAAAGTAAAGGCCATTTTAAAATAAAGTTCAGCAGATACAAATACCTGTTAAAATTCAAACTCAAAATGACCAGAAAATACTATTAAAGAATAAATGAAACCCAAAACGAACAAAAATTAAATACTGAGAACTGTACTACTGTTCCTACGCAGTAGGTTTTAGACTTTTAGAGTGAGAGAAGGAGGCGATACTTTGACTTACTTGACTTATGTCTCCTGCCGGGCGCTGCTCGGCGTAGAGAGTGACGTCTGCCTCCTCCATCCACTTCGGTCCATGGCAAGCGTTTGCACATCGCTCAACCTGATATTAGCCATCGCCAGGAAGTCGGACAGGCTGTCAGACCATCGTTTCTTCGGTCGGCCACGAGGTCGCTTCCAACCGGCTTTGACAGGGTCGAAGTCATGGGTCGTTTTCGCAGGTATGTGTGGAGGCATTCAAAGTAGGTGTCCGAACCATCGTAGTGTTCGCTCGGCTGCTTGGGTCGAAAACCGAGACTGCTTGGTGAGCTGCAGCAGCTTCTCATTGCTGACAAAGTCGAACCATCGTAGACCTTCGATGCTCCTCAGGCTCTTCGACTGAAAGACATCAATTGCCTTGAGGGTTGCGGCTGAAGCTTGCCACGTCTCAGCTCCATAGAAAATCACAGAGCCGACGAGGGCGTTGAAAATCCGCAGCTTCGTTGTGCGACTGATGTTCGGTTTTCGCCAGAGGTGACGGTTCAGTCTGCCCATGGCAGAAGACGCTTTGGATATTCTTGCTTGTAGTTCAGAAAGAAGCGAGCCATCTGAAGAAATTATGGAGCCCAGGTAGGTGAACCTTTGGACAACTTTGATGCTAGTGGTGCTATTCAGGCTAACTGAAGGATTGGCAGCAGGAGAGGATGGGTCAATGGCCATAATTTTCATTTTAGTCCAGTTTATCTGCAGTCCTACTTTTGCAGCCTCTTCTCGTAGGATTTGAAGCGCTTCCAGCAACTGCTCCATGGAGTCCGCCAGAATGGCCAAGTCATCGGCAAAATCAGCATCTGTAATGACACGATCTCCAAACTTGAGTCCAAAGATGAGACGTGAAGTAGTCCTTGTCATAACGTAGTCTATGATGACATTGAAGAGCTCTGGGGCAACTGCACATCCTTGACGCACTCCTGTCGTGATTTGGAAGAACGAGCTGCGGCGGCCGTTCACTTGAACACAGCTCTCCGTCCCATGGTGTAGAGCTTTGAAGAGTCTGCAGTATTTCTCGGGGAGGCCTGTCGATTCTAGAATCCGCCAAAGAGCTTCTTGGTCCACTGAGTCGAACGCAGCATGGACGTCGACAAAGGTAAAAAAAGCTTTTTGTCGGAACTCCGTGGCTTTTTCTATGATTTGTCGGATCGTAAAAATCTGCTCGATGGTTGAACGGTCCGACATGAAACCAGCTTGCTCCGGTCGCCGGATTTTACGAATGATATTTCGACATCGATCTAGCAGGACTATTGAGAAAAGTTTTCCCGGGACAGACAGTAGGGTTATTCCACGGTAGTTCAAGCAGTCCCTTCTAGAACCTTTCCTCTTCCATAAAGGGATAATGACACCCTTCCGCCAATCTTCGGGAATTATCTCGGTTTGCCAGATTGTAGAGAACAAGGTGTGGAGAAACAGGAGCATAACAGGACCTGCATATATTAGCAGCTCCGCACTCAGGCCACAGATACCGGCAGCTTTATTGTTCTTGAGCCTTTTTACTGCATTTCCAATTTCTGATGGGCTGAAAGGCTCGTCTGGAGGAGCATCTGTTTCGTATCTTGGACTGCCAGGTTGGCTGGGACTATCAGTAGGAGGCATAGACGGGCTAGTGTTGTTCAGGAGTGAGCAGAAGTGGCCCTTCCACCACTCGAGAGAAGAACCCTCATCAGAGAGAAGTGTCCCACCCCTGGATAGGACGGGTGACATCCCTTGATTTGCATATCCAATTTAAGTTTTACTCGTTTAAAGATTTATTCATTTACATTAATATCTATTGTACGTTTGTTTGCATTGATTGTTTATTTAATTTCTGTTCGTTTTGAGTTTCATTTATACTTCAATAGCAAAATGTTTTTTGTTTTGTTTTAAGCTTGATTTTCATATTCAGTCTAAGCATTACTCGTTTTAATATTTATTTATTCGTTTGTATCATTACTTATTGTATGTTTTTTTGCTATGATTGTTTATTTAATTTCTGTTCGTTTTGGGTTTAATTTATTATTAAATAGTCATTTCTGGTCGTTTTTAGTTTGAATTTTAACAGGTAATTGTATCTGCTGAGCTTAAGTTTAAAATGGCCTTTACTTTTCTTTGATAAACTCATTTTTTGGATTTTTTATTTTTTTATTAATTATCTTGTATTGACTATCAGGAAAGATCGCACACTAACTCGTCAGGTGATACTCATGCTACTCACCCAAGGCTTGTCTCAGCATTCTTTGTAGACTAATTATTCGAGTAAATTAACATTTACAGAAAAAACTATATCTTGGTCTAAAGAGCTCCACCAATTCACCATTTTCGAGACCTTTGCTGCATTTTGTTGTACGCTTCTCAACTCATACCAGTTTTTCTGGGTTAGATTTTTTTAATTGGGCTGGTATTGGACACACCAAACTATGTCTTAGATGGAATCAATCATTAAAAAGGACTGGTAAAAACTAAGGGAAATGAGTATTAAAAGTTCTCTTAATTATACGAAGAGTCTGGCTAGGCTTCGTAGCAGTAGTTTGAG
The DNA here is from genome assembly GCF_049724085.1 of Artemia sp. Qi Xiang Cuo. Classification (NCBI taxonomy): domain Eukaryota; kingdom Metazoa; phylum Arthropoda; class Branchiopoda; order Anostraca; family Artemiidae; genus Artemia; species Artemia sp. Qi Xiang Cuo. The sequence goes on along the minus strand of NC_142801.1, from coordinate 52,574,664 downwards.
GATGGAGGTAAATTTTAGATCTTAGTCAATTAATATACCCAGGACTTATTTGGCAGGGCTGTCTGAAAATGGACTCTCTTCTTTTGTCCATTGACTCTATTGAGTATTGGTGTCCGGCTTTTTGACCAAAGTGGATTGGTTTGCAATTTTAGATATTGAAATTTTTGCGAAACAAGCAGATGAGTAAATCCCTTAAAGAAAATTCAAATTTTTTCTTAATTTTAAAGTGTATCAGGGCCTTTTAACGTAAGCACATGAAATAGAATTTGAAGTTCAGAGACCAGGAATAAAGTTGGAAGATCTGTACCCTAGTTTCATCACTATCATCATTAGTAGAGTAGGAACTACCATTTCTAAGGGGCCCCCGTACCAAACAGGTTTTTCTGGTTGGTATTCTATTCTACTGGTCATTAGACTCTTTCTTTGTCAAGGGACTTACTCAATTTCAAAGTTCAATGTCTTTTTTTTAGTGATACATCAAAACCGGGAGTTCTGGTTTTGTTGTTAGTCAATTATTTTCTGTATATGTTCAGGTTTCAAATTAGATTCTTTAACAGTTCGGAATACTTTATTCAACTTAACACTACTGACATTTTTGTAAAAATTTACATAAATAATGGATAATTCTAAGCAACTTCTGGTGAGTAAAATTTTCTCATTATTATAATAAAAAGAAATTGTCCTGTCATTTAGTTAAGGAAGAAATTCTTTCCTTACACTGTGTGGTTACCTCTTTTAAAAAGTTTTGACTACTTAAGACAGACACTAGAACTAAGGGTACTTATGCACTTAGAAGCCTAGTGTTTAGGAGCTGAAACCTCTACATAGTTCTCTTATAGGCTGAAATTTACGGTGCCGGGGTTAGAATAAAATGTTGATTCTTTTAATGTATTAATTGTTACAAAAGCTTCCTTTTTAGAGTTTCGGTTACTATTAACCTGATTTGTTCCTTACTTATAGTTCGTTACCATGTACTGCTGGAAAATGTATTTCAGTGATATTTTAGATCATAGTAGCCTAATGATGCTTTTAGTCTTTAGAAGAAGAACCAAAACTATTTAGAATCTATTACGACTTCTTTCGTCTTCGATAAGTGCGTGGATAAAAATTCTTATTGACATTTTTTGTTTTTAATTCACAAAATGGTTGGTTTAAGTTTTCTTTTACAAGATACTCGAGCAGGAAGGATGAGGTACATAAACATGGATTAGGGCTAATTAAAAATTACATATTAAAACTTAAATAATGTGTGGTTTTTTTTTATATAAATGCGCTTTAAGCCATACTTTTTATTAAGCTCTTAACAAAAAAAACCATTATAAAAATTATCAGGATATAAATGCCTGCGTATAATTCATTTCTATATACGTGAAATGTGCAAGAACTACATACGTGATTAATCTTACAAGTTAAATGGTACCTCGGTAATTTGGGGTTAGAATAAAATGTTGATTCTTTTAATGTATTAATTGTTACAAAAGCTTCCTTTTTAGAGTTTCGGTTACTATTAACCTGATTTGTTCCTTACTTATAGTTCGTTACCATGTAATGCTGGAAAATGTATTTCAGTGATATTTTAGATCATAGTAGCCTAATGATGCTTTTAGTCTTTAGAAGAAGAAATCAAAGAAATTTAGAATCTATGCTGCTTACCTAAGCTTAAGAGCTGAAAATCATTCTAAAAAATCTAAATTTGTAACAATGAGTATTTTATTTTAATAATAAAGGAAAATATAAATATTTATTTAATTGAAAAAAAAAATGTTTTACACTACTTTAGACGCCTAACATAAACTGAACTATTTTCCAAACCTAAAATGCATTTTTGTTACATGCTAAATTTTGCCCTTTTTTTTCAAGGAAGTGGATACGTGCAATAACCCCCCTTCTGACAAGAAAGCAAGATATAGCGAAGGTGTAATAATGCAAGCTGCAAGGCCATCAATTATCGAATATGCCGGTAGAATTACACACGATTTGGACCATCCATAAAGCAAAAAAATTATAGTGTCAGAGCCCTCTAACCCCAGTGTTAGCTCCACGCAAGTTGTAATGAAGTTGAAGAGAGAATGGACTGCTTCTCATAATGCCTCAGATCAGCCTACTGAGTATTGTGAGCTTGACTCCCTTCATGTTTTGCCAAGGAGTTCAGATGTAGAAGCCCAGTCAAAATTTGTAAGCAAATACATAATTTTTTTTTTCTATCATTATTTTTAAAAATAAGGTAAATTTTCTCAGGCGCATAGCTTTTGATGAGTAAAATTTAAAATTTGTTTCTAAACTATTTCATTCTCTTTCATTATCCAAATTAGAGGTATATAAAGGAATGATTATCACGAATTTCTATAAAAAAAACATTAAAACGTAAATTAAACCAACGTCGATTTAAAATTCAAAAATTAAATTTTAAATTTAAGACAAAAAATGAAATATTGAAAAACAAAAAAAAACAAAAACAATTTGCAATTTAATAGTCGACAAGCATTCTTAAACTGGCATTGTTTCGCTAAGCCATTTGCGCGCATCTGCTCCTTATCAGATATGCCATCGCTATTTAATCCGCTTTGAATTCTAAGTGGGGTTCTTGTGACAGGATGAAGGTTTTTATTAACCTCCAACTATTTGTTCACAGTGTTGTCAAGAAACATTATTTGGAGTAAACTCATTTCATTGAAACACATAGGTGTTTTCGAAAAAGAATTTGAGGCTGTTCTAATTGAACAGTGCTGTGAAGTCCGGTATCCCAAATCGAAAGGCCATTGATCCTCCTACCTCAAAGGAAGCTCCGGGTTCCCAAGGTTTCTCCCAGGGGGGAGGGGGGGGGGGAGGGGAGGAGGCTCTAAAAAGGACCATCCAACATTTTAATTGCACTATAATTGTTGATATGGATGGAGAAAAAAGTTCTTCTCTCTTACAATCATTTATTTAGTCAAGGTCAACTACATCCACAACTTCAAACAAATCTGTTGGCAAAAGACACAGGAAAATACGGATTATTGAGAAGGTAACAGGGCCAACTGCTGACATATGGGGCTCGCATCCATTAACTGAAGTTGAGGTGCAAGTGTTCATAGAACATACCGCATCAGTTGAACAATGGCACCACTTCATTGACTGTTATCTGTAAGAGGGCCAAGCACTCGAATTGGCTCCATATTTTGAATTTTTGTGTATAAAATATTTTGGAATAAAACAATTAGTTTTTTTATCATTCGCTTGTTCTAACTTACCCTTCTAAGAATAAGATTACATTTTCCTGACTAAAAAAAAAAACAAACAAAAAAATATATTTTTTAACATTTTTAGTTGACATTATGAAAGACATAAGGCAATGTAACTTTTTTTTTCTTCTTATTTTAATTGTTCAGGTGGTGGTGGTGGGGCAATGACTATGAGAAATGGACAAAGTTTATGAACTATAAAAAAAATGGTTATTTTACATAAAAAACAAAAAACTTTTTTTTTCTACATGTTAAAGATATACCACCCCCAATAGGACTATTGAGTGATGAAGCAAGTATATTTACAGAACCAATTCTGTCACCACTAGCAGAGTTCAGGGATGAACCTAGACTATTTCTCGAGAATTTGGAATGGCATAGAGGGCTCCTTAACAATGTTTTTGGGGACTTGGCCAGCCTGGAGGACTTAACTTGCGATATGGACATGCTTGAGGACCCAGAGTGGGAAGATAATTTCATGCGTGAACATTTAGCTGATGTTACAAGTAAATCTGAACTGGGTCTTCATAGTAAAAGTCCATCAGAGGACAATCCAGGCTGGCTCAATCAGTTGTCCCCAAACACCTTGAAATATGTACTAGAGAACTTCATGCCACATCCCTCCAATGTGATTGAACAGACTGGGAGTAGTGTTATTAACAATTCGCTGTCACCCTCCACTATTCCACCTAGTAGTATAGATAATAGTAGTAATACAACAGCACCTTATTTATCCAGAGACATTCTTAAAAATAACTTCACAATGAGTGAATTGAGTCCTGAACAAACAGGGTCAGGACATGAAAATAGTGCTACGTCCCCGGAATTGCCCAGCTTTCGTTTTCTAGAATCCGCTATGGATGATTTACAAACATTCAGGGTAGATTTAAACGCTCCCGAGGAAAACGCGAACATTATTTTAAATTACCCCTTGAAATGTCTCCAGTATATTATTGACAGATTTCGGGCACGTATTGAAATTCAGATTCGAAATATGGGAGATCGGGGGGGACTTAAAGAATCAGTGAGTCAAAAAGTTTATTTAAAAAAGGGGACATCCGGAGACCTGTTTTATTTTAATTTTTCGACAGGCAACCAGACATTATACCCAGGTGTAAAAGAATTTGAAGACATTTTTTTAAACTTGGTTAATAAAGTTAATTAAGATTTAGATAAAATTATCGATAGAGGGAGTTGGGACAAAAATTTTTGAATTGAATAATGGGATCTTATTCACATTAGATTTAAAAAAAAACTTGAGTTTAAGGGGGGTAAGTGTAAAAGATTAAAATGTAACCCATATTTGTAAGCCACCAAAGGAGTTAAGGGTTTCTATTTTGACACAGGACTGCAATGCTTTAAATATACGTTTTTAGCAGCAGCCCATAAGACATTAAACAAAGATTCAACAATGAAAAATCTTGACAGACTTGCTCGCAACGGTGGGAAAAATTTCCCTAAAGTAAATTTTGATTGTTTAGTAGTAAATTATCCGGTGACATTTAAAGAAATAAGAATATATGAAAAACAAATTGAAAATCTTTGGGTGGGGGTAGGCGGTCTCCATTATGGCACAGAAAATGGAGATGGGGGGAAAAAAACGGATAAAAAAGGGGTTTAGTACTCAGTGAGGACACCGATGGTGGAAAATGTTAAAAATTGGGTATGGGTTATTTACGATCCCTCAAAAGATAGAAATTCTTATGATCATTTTTCCCTATTATAGCGATTGGTTAACTCTTCTCTCAAGGTGTTAAGACAGGTAAACGCTTCTAGTGATCTATGAGTATTTCATCATTTCCATCGGAGCGAAAAGTTTCATGCCACATGGGGCCTTGCACAAATTATGGACATCAGAGAATAGAAATGCCGCCAGAAGGCAAAGACATTTTACAATTTAAAAATTTGCAAAATTCTCTTCTGCAATCTGAGAAAATCTATTTAGATTTTGAAACAAAACTGGTTGAGACATCGGATCCATCATAGCCAAATATAGTCAAGGAACACAAACTAGTTGTATGTTCCTACACGCACGCCCGTTACGACACCAACACTAACCTTTAAGGGGAAGAGTTATTTTTACTCTCCATGTGGAGTGCAGTATGCAAAAGTCTTCGGTTTCCTTCGTAAAAACGACAAACAAAGCAATTTTACGACTACATCATACCAATTATCCGCTGACAGTGTCGGATAAAGAGCCGTGGGCATCTGAACAGGGAACAATTGTTTCTATGTGGTAGGATGCCCTGGTCACAGCCCGTACGGGCCAGGCTCCTGACCACACTACTGGCACTCATTAACTGTTGCAAATAAATTGTAGGTGGGTGTAACATACCTCGTGTAATTTAAAAGTTTAAAAACAACTTGTTCATAATGTTTGTAAACATAACTCTAACTATGATCTGCAGCATGTGCTACCTGTAAGGGCGGATCTTAAAAGAAATGGAACACAATATGATGCCTTGGCGAGATATAACCGTTACTACAATATCATGAATAAATCAGCAGAATAATAGCGTGGGTTGGACCGTCATGGGTAGGATGCTGACGCCAATGGTGATCACCCGACTAACTTTTAATTCTTAGAGAACCACAGTTTTTTCCCCAAATCCTTTGTCGAATTAAAGCTGGCACATACAAACGAATGTGGTAACAACGCGGCTCCTCAACAGTCGAAAAGGTTACTTTCTGTGCTAGTCTAGGGGTAGGTGGTCAAGAACCTATATCTATATGACCTGCACTTTACCAAGACGATCTTTACTAATAGAGCTGAATCCGATAGTTAAGCGGTTCACGATTACTTACATGATAGTGGTTGCACCCTCAATGAATACAGTTTTGCAAAAAAAGTGTGGGCAGAGGGAGGGTGTAAAAATAGATTTAACTTCTGCAAGCTGTATTTGTAAAGTGACATGTTAAATTTGTTAGACATTATGTATAAAAATACGGATAAAATCTATGAGGAATTTAAACTTGATTTGGGTTTTTATTTTTCTTCGCCTCATCTAGTGATGGACCTCATACTGAAAATTAGTGGGGAAAAAATTGGGCTAATCACTGACAGTGATCAGCTCCATGTTATTAAGAGATCAATGAGGGGGGGGTCGTGTTGGTCATTAGGGCCGTGTCTGGTAAAATGAGCCTACGGGGGGGTAGACATGGACAGAATTAGATGCAGAGGTCTTTGATATGGAGTCTCTCTACCCCTCAGTAATGTCTCATTATGCACTACCTTGTAGTACCTAAACATGTTTCGGTGATCATCCGGCCCCCCATTTCCCCAACATAGACAGTGGTGTTGAGGAGAATGTATCGTTTGGATATTTTTTTTACCTAGCCGTGGAGATAGCATCTAAGCTTCGCGATTAAGTGAAGGATTTCGTTTTCCAATGTATCAATAGACATGTGACTAAGGACTCTTTGAGTCTTCTCAAGAGGTGTTTAGTCGAAGTAGACAGATTGCATTGTGCACCTTCAAAACAAAAATTTATTTCTGACATTCTGCCGAAAAAAAAACATAGTTTTACACAATGTATCGTTAAAATTTATTTGCAACAATTGTTTCAAAGTAACAAAGGTTCACCGAGCACTCGAGTTTAGTAAAAAGCCTTATTTGAAAACATTTGCTGACACTTTTGTTAGCAAATGTTCTGAAGCAAAGACTAAGACTGAAAAAGAAATTATAAACTCATTTTAAATTCGGCTTTTGGCACAATGCATGAGAGTGTTCGCAATAGAAATCGTTGTGACGTTGTGACCGATACAGAACAATGTGCTCGAATTATTGCCGATCCCAATCACACTTCCTTTACAATTATTGGCCCGGACATGGTACTTTTGAATAGGAACAAAAGACGCATTGTCTTGAATAAAAATATTGTTGCAGGCAGTGCTATCTTGGAAGTATAAAAAATATTCAAGTTGGAATTGTACTACAATGTTGCTACGGTACGTTGGCTGACAAAGGGGCAAGTAGAGGTCTGCTATGGTGACACGGATTCTCTACTGCTCAAAGTAAAAACACCAAATCTAATTGATGATTTGGCGCACGGTGAAATTATCAGTTCAAGGATGGACTACACCATTTGGTGTGGTGGTATTTACCCTGTTATTTTTAAACTTGGGGCGCCAATTAAGCTTTTTTTTTTTTAATTTTAACCCGGACGCGACTTGATTTCCCGCGGTATGTTTGTGGGTTCGAATGTGTACTTTATACAAACACACGACGAGTAAATCAATAAACGTTGCAAAGGGGTACCAACGCGCTATGTGGACAAGAATTTCGACATGAACATTTATAGGAATTGTATTGTTGAAAATGCAATTCCACGAGCCAAATTGTTGGCAATTCGTTCATTGAACTACAGGAACTTTACTGTAAATGTAGAAAAAATAGCCATGAGTACCATTTCCGACAAGGTCTATGTTTGTCAAGATGGTGTGACCACCCTCCCCCTTGGACACTATTTAACTTCAGACCGGATCGAATTTATTGCCCACAGGGAAAGTCTCGGTTTAAATAAAGTCCTGTAAATTATTTCCTAAAAACCTTTTTTTTTGGGGGGGGGGGCCCTCACGGCCTTTGGGGGGGGGGGGGGCTCGCGGCCCAGGGGGGGGGGGCCGGCTGCCTCCAGCGCGGGGGGGCGCTCCGTCACCAAAGTTATCTTTTTTTGGACTTAGAGCAGATTTTTTTTTTCAAGTGCCATCTCTCTAATTTAATGTTTTTTTTCTCTATAAATAAATAAATAAACAAAAAAAGTGTTTTTTCTCTCTGTACCTATGTAAATGTTGTATTTTTTTTATTATAAATAAATTTTAAAAAGTGTATTTTTTTTTTCAAGTGCTCTCTCTCTCTAATTTAATGTTGTATTTTTTTTCTATCTATAAATAAACAAAAAAAAAGTGTTTTTTCTCTGTGTATACCTATGTAAATGTTGTATTTTTTTTTTTTAATAAATTTAAAAAAGTGAAGTTTTTTTTCAATTTATTTTTACTTTTTTATGTTCATATAATAAAAGAAAAAAAATATTATTCTTTATTAGTCTTTGTCTTTGTCTTCTTGAAGAACAGAGTAGTGGTAGTAGGGAAAAATTATTTAGTCATTAGACAATTAGGGTCTACAGTTAGTTGTCCATTTGAACTGTTGAAAGGAACATGTATCAATTTAAAACACCATTCAGATAGTTTCTTTGTGGACCCTTAATGTCGGGCAAAACAACACTCTTAACTAAAATAATTAAAAATTGTGATAAAATGTTTGCGGAAAAGCCGAAAAAAATCTACTATTGCTATAGTATTTGGCAGGAGTCATACAATAAAATAAAAGCAATTGCTGCTGCCATGGGATCAGTGCAGATACAGTTCATACAGGGACTTGATGTTTTCAACATTATTGAACCAAACTCTTGGCTGATCATTGACGATCTGGCTGAATCTATTCAACAATGGTCCCAGCAAATGCTGCAAATGTTCACTGTTCGTGCTCATCATGAACAGATTTCCGTTACTCTGGTTCTACACAATCTCTTTCAGCAGATCATATACATGCAAACCATTTATTTGAACTGCATATACTCTATAAACAACTTGACAGTTTGCTTTTATAGCTTGCTAATCGACATCCCTAAGATGATCCATCCGGTTGCCTTTAGGATCCGGATCAAAGCATGCTCTAATTCCACAGTTAAACACCATGGTTCCTACATGGTGGTTCCTAACAACCGTTCACCCGAGGATCTGCGTTCTGTCACAGATTTTTTTAAAAATAGAATTGTTTTATATCTGTCGGTGAACACTAAGAAGACATATCAGTTACTATCATGATACCTAAGAAACTACATGAAAATATGCACTTGTTTTCAGTTCTAAGCACTTCAAAACCTCCGCTTAGGAAAGCAATACTCAAACATGGTATCGACAATGATTTCATTAATCTAATATCCGAACTTTTTTTAAACTTGACTGAGGGTAATATTCAAGTGCCAGAAATAGTTAAGAAACAGGCACAGCTACATTTTTCCATTGTGCTTGCATGTGCATCTAAAAACCAAGGAAACAATTTTAAAAGGAAACGACTTCTTCGGGCGGGCGGTAGCTTTTTCAAGCTTGTACTGGCAATAATTGCAGGACTTGTAAATAGTTTTCTGTAGATGGCAAATATCTATAAATTTACTCCTATACAACTCTCACACTCACCCGTTGAGCACTTGACAAGAATCTGATTAAATTCGTTAACAATAAAACTATTGAGGATGATAAGAAACTTATTTTATTTCATGATGCACTTCGCCAAGTCGGCAAACACTATGGATCGAAACCCACTACTGCTGCTGCTGATCCCAAAAAAGAATCAACTCCTCAAGAGTCTGCGGCTGGAATAAAATTAAATAACGAGGAATTGGATTCAATTTTATTTAAAATTGGAAATCTAAGGCCCAAATCATTTCTTGAAAAAATAACACGACTCTTAACCTATCTCTTGGAAAGTGATCAAATTCAAGTTAAGAGCAATGGGGAAAGGATTATAATTCAGGGCAAGAGCTAAAATATACTTTATTTAATGTATGACAATGTTACGAATCGTAAAGGACTATTATAATTTGACACTCGTATTTACAAATTTCTAAATACATTAAACTTCCCCATATATCTAATTGGCAACTGACAAATTCTAAAAAAATTAAATGAACGTGCATCGTTCTGATAAGCATTAAAAGATGAACTTGAAGAAGAAGAACAAGATTTTAAATCAATTTTGGAAAATACTAGCACACCACTGATAGCTAGACAAAAGCGAAGACGTATCACGTCAACGTCCCCACCACCACCACCAGCCAGTATACAAAAGGGTAGAGGACCTTACACAACATGTTTACGTTCAAAATGGTTGAAGTTCTGAAAGATGCTCATGAAAATATTGGAAAGGTGGGGAGTTTAAGTTCCCCAACAACTCTTTCCAAAGTCACAGGTGTTCGCACTAAAAGTGTACAAGACTATCTACAAAATGAACCAAGTTACACTTTGCATAGAAGTCATAGACTCCATGCCAATCAAAATCTAAAAAATAAAGAATTTTGCCCCTTGCATATAATGCAAGCGTATGTACTGACCATCGATGAACTTCAAAGACATCGAAATAAAATGAACAAGTACTTTCTACTTGCAATCAGTGTTTATATTCTCTATTAATATGCAATTCCATTACTATATAATAGAGGTGTTGAAGTTGATCAGGCCATTGAAATTTTTCTCGAACATAATTCATATAAAAAAAATTAAAACTGATCGGGGTTGTGAATCTGTTAATCATCCTGTTGAACAATTACTAGAGAAATATAGTATACTTATCTATCATAGTAACAGTCATATGAAGTCTGCTTTGGCTGAACAATTGATAAAAATTAATCGACTTTTAATTTCGAGATATTGCACATTGAAAAATACGCCGGCTTTTATTCATGATCTAGATAAAATCATGTTGATTTATAATCAACGACCTCATCGATCATTGTCCAACTCTACACCAACGGAAGTTCATCATTCGGATCATGATACAATTGACACCTTTCTTAAACAATATTCCAATGAATCAAAAGTCAAGAAGAAGAAGAAAAATAAATTCAATGTTGGTGATACTGTTCGAATTAATAGAACAACTAATGTTTTTGAAAAGGGGAATTACTTGTGGTCCACTGAACTTTTTAAAGTGTCAAAAATCCTATACACTAAACCTATAACTTATATCCTGTGTAATAAAAATGATGAATAGATTCTCTGCAGCTTTTATGACTCTGAATTGAAAAAAGTTAAAAATTATATTTAAAACTATAAAATTGAAAAGATATTAAAGAAAAGTACTCTCGTGGGTAAGAAAAATTTAATTGTTCGATTGCTAGGATACAACTCTGATTTTGATTCTTGGATTGGTGTTAAAGATATTGACAATGACCAGTCATTTCTATGTAGGTTTCATTTCCAACGTTTCCGATCCTCTCTACAAGGACTTGAATAGGACAAGTAATTTTTGGACAAAACTCTCACCCGCCATCAAATTTGACGGTGCACGTGAAGTGGGTCTTGTCAATTGTATTCTAAAATATAACTAGGAGATCCCAAAAAATGAATTTGAATAGAAAATAAAAATTATATCCTATGATTAGCCGCCACCACCAGGTGATCTAGAAAAAATTCGAATAATCAATTGGATGAATGATCCATATATTGAATTATCCAACGAGGACGTCACTTGCATGAATGATTTCTGTCGCACTATCAATAAAAGAATTTCTGCTCGTAAAAAAGGAGCTTTTCATTTCAACTATTCAAAGGAGGAGGGCAAGATCTACATTAGTTCACCTATTGCCAGTGAAAAGATTATTCTCAATGATAACTTAAAGGACGTTCTTGGCTTTAAGCTCAATATAATCAATGGTAGAAGTGCTGGAAACACTAATTTCATTTTTGCTGACTACCCACCTGCCTTCTCCACGGACACTTGTATATTTCTCTACGCTTCATTTGTGGAAACTTCTCGGGTCGGTAATTCAAATGCCCCCCTCCTAAGAATTCTGGAGCAATAAAAAAATCAAGAACCTGTTCATCACCACAATGTATAGCTTTTTCAGTATATCCCAATAAACACTACCTATTGGGAACTGTGTCAGTGAACACTAAGAACTGAATTAGGTGATCTTCTAGCAATTTCAAAAGGCTTAGCAGTGATTACATGTCATTTTCGACCAATTGTCAACGACAACGACGGTACAATAACCTAAAAAATGAACAATAGAAGAATTCCATTTGTCTGTCCCGATATCGATTGTTATCTTGGTGCTTTGAGTCCACGTCAAATAGGAAATTGATTGGACTACTACAAGGGGCGTTGTACAATTTCTGGCTATGGTCTTGATAGCTGGGTTGCTAGGCTATTTCGTTCTGCACTACCCCTTGGCAGAAAATATCTTGTACCTTCTGCATCAAATTTTGCTGCCTCCACACTACAGGACTGGGTGTCGGGCAAAAATTTCTAAGAGAGTGTTAAGAAAAATATTAGATCTTCAGCAAGAGCTGTTGGTGAACAATTAGAATCTCAACAAACTTGGTAGAGATTGAAAAGGATGCGTTTACGTCATTCAATTATCAGTCTCCACCCAGGCAGGAAGCAAAGGACATCAACAAGGACTTTCAGAAATAAAACAACGATGGCCAATAAGCAGCAGCAGCAGAAGAAGAAAAAGAAAAAGATTGTTAGATCAAAGAATGATTTCTTCTCTTAAGATGACTTATCTCCCCTACACTGAGTCATATCCATCAATGAGTTCCTCATTGAATCTCTTCAACGCTGGTAATGTTGAGGTCAGCGTCAAATATTTATACTATGAAAAAATTCACCCTCAACAAACCTTCTCGGAGAATAGAAACTGTCTATTATTATAAAATTAATAATTGTTCTTTTATTTTTAGTAAAATTTTTTGTATTTAAATTTCTTTTTGAATAAAAAGTGAGATAATAAAAATCCAATTGACGGCGAGGGTCTCTCCTATAATAAATGTATTCTATACAATCTAGTCAAACAAATTAATGTATTTATTAATGGAGTACTGGTTATCACTAGCAAGAATTAATCCAGCTATGCAGGCTACATATAATTAATGATGATGACACTAAAGACGTACAAAGAGTTGAGAAGACAATAATTAGTCTATGAATATAGAGGAGGTGTGGATACTAATGATGGTTTGACTACTGCAGTCACCTAAGAGTATTATCTGGTTGGAAAATTAAATAATGATATATTCAATATATCACAATGGCTAACCCCAAATATCAAGATTGACATAGAGTTAAAGATGGCCTCATCGAATTTCATTTGGAGAAAAATACTTCCTGCAGTACCCTATGAAAATGTCATAATCACAACGGCAATTCTCCACGTTCGTAAACAACAAGTTGTGAGCTCCGTTGCATTGGCAGCGGAGAAGCTAAGAGCCAATGGTAACAACATTAAACTTCTTGTCCCCCATACAATCACCAATCAACGTCACATTGCCACCGGCTCTCGTAGCTATAGCGATTCATCATTTATCAATGGAGAAATTCCATCAAAATTTGCTTTGGCCTTTGTGAAGAGTGGCAGTGCCGTTGGATCCTGGACTGAATCCCCCCATGATTTTCAATTTTTTCGGTCTATATAGCCTTGTGTGCAAAGTGAATGGCATTCAACTGTACACTCTATCATTTGACACAAAAATACTATAGAACTCTGTACGAGTTGACCATGCAATCCCTAGATCATGACTCTCAACTATTTGAAAATGGAATAACCGATTCAATGTTTTAAAAAAATCATGGGTTTATTGTTTTAGATATTACAGTCATGCCCGATATAACCAGAGTATAACCTGGGAATGTATTTGTAAAGTGCGAGTTTGACAATAGTCTGGCCGAGAGTATCATACTCATATCGCTGAGAAAATTTGAAACCTATTGGTAAATCACGCCTGAAGACAGTTCTCTACTAGACCTTGCACTATAAACAAAAATCAAAAAATCAACGCATTTATTATGGATCCATACATGTCTCACTACAAATCCTATTGCACACCCTCGAACTTCGTTGAACAATTTACTAGTGTTAAAAATACCCTAATCATTGTTAATAGTAGTCCATCGACTTTGACGATCAGCCAGTGGCTATTCATCTTTCAAACACCAAAGAATATTGAATTTTTTGATCCTCTTGGCCTATTGTATAAATTCTGTGTTCCATATATCAGCAACTTTGTTGAAAACAGTGGGTAAACCATTATTCAATATGAACAAAGAGCACAGGATTTAACGACTAAGACATGTTGCTTTCATGATCTACGTTTTTTTATGTTCAAATGTCGTGGCTACACCTGCAAGCGGTTTCTCAACATCTACCTTGATTTACCTCTATTGAACGACTTTATAGTGGAGAATTTACTTAAAAGTGTATTTAATAATGATTTTAGTGCCCTAATAATAAAATATTCTAAGGATGTATTTGAAATTTTTTATTAATAAAAGTAACTATATACAGTATAAAAAGACTTCTCTAATCTTTATATTTTATCCACTACTACTACTAGGTATATGTTGACAGAAAGTAGTGCAAGTAGATTATCTTAATTCACATTGTACTGACCCTGATGTACTGCAATGCCAGGGTCACATTTTCTACAGTGGAGTGTGATTTCACTCTTTTCATATCTCTTTGTATAGTCAATGATACTATTCTCATTCATTCTATAGAATTCACATGTTTCAATTTGCCTATTTGAAGCAATTTCACAAACAGTGTCCTCAAGTGTCGAATCACATTCCGTCACAGCCAAATGAAAATCAGTGGGTTTATAATCATAACACCCAGTGTCTTCACAACGATGACGTAGAAACCATATTCTTTTGTTGTTCCAACAGTTGAATCGTTGACCCGGTTCCTCCTCCCAGAATAATCTAAAACCACGACGATACCAATCTCGTACCAGTAAACGAAAATCACGGAGAGGATTCTTTCCAATCAGACTGGGATATATACTCTCACACTGATTATATTTATAATAATGACAATTGGAGCATAGGTGACCTATATGAGGAAAGTCACAAACCTGTTCAAGACAGGAATTACAACCTTTAATTTGTACAGCATATTCTCTATGCATTTTACACGGTATACAGAATCTACATTTTTCATCATACTCCTCAATCATTGTGTAATTCTCACATGATGACCAGCTGCCCTGTGTGTACATACATAACGGACATGTATGGAACATTTTTTCATGTGTTGACACTCTCACTACCCCAATGAAACTGAGCTAGCAACAAAAAAAATTGTCTGAGAGAGAGAGAGGAGTAAATCATCCTTGAGCACCATCTTTCTTATGAAAAAAAGTCATAAATTTCTAAACTAATGTTTAAAAGAATATCCACAATATCATTTTGTCGTGTCGTGATCAATATATCAATAAATTGTGTAAATGCATTTGGACCACGATTTAGAAGCTTCATACAATAGTCTAATGATGGAGAATTAGTTTTCAACATATCGACAAGCAGTCCTAGAGAAAATATCTTCCTTTGAATAGACAACTCTAGAAAATCATCGTCTAGAATCAAACGTTTTTCCATAAGAACTAGATTCCTCATGAGTCGATCTTTCTCGAATCTATCCATTTTTTTTTTAGTCCTATCTCTCTCACGATCAACTTTAGACTAAATAGAATTTCTTTTTTCTACTCTAGAGAATATACGCATGTCTACTATAGAAAAAAAAAATACCGTTGATTTAGAAACAGTTTTTATTGATCATAATTACAATAATAATATTCACTGAAGCATTTTGTTCTCATCAATAGATTTCGTTAGAACATCTTACGATGATCGAATTTTATTTATACGGGGATTTTTCACTTTTGTAGAAATACACTATTACTCATTATATTTAAACTCTCTTATTGATATAATTTATCTAGCATACATAATGTTTCAGTCAATACATATTCTACAACCAGTGGTTATTTCCACAGCCACATTGGGTACTCGGATATCATTGCTGCTGCTGCTGTCGGTTCCATCATTAATCTCCAATAATGTAAATGCACCACTCATTTTTTTCTCCACTAATATCCTTGCAAATAAAAACTATTCTCTTTGAATTCAATTCTCTTACTAATATGAATAGTAAAGAAAATTATTCCTTTTATTCAAATCCTAATCACCAATCAAGTTATACTCGTTCCTCTTGGCAAAGGTGTAATGACCTGTAGAATAGGACTACCAGAAAAACCTGTTTGGTACGGGGGCCCCTTAGAAATGGTAGTTCCTACTCTACTATCATTTAAATTTACTTCAGTTTATAATACAAGGTGCAAAGTATAAACACATAATGATCAAGTACTGACAAAACTCTCCAAAAGTGACCCCGCGTACCTCAGCACCTCTAGAGGGTAAATGTTGTACTACTTAATCGCTCCGAGCCAATAAATTATGCTAAGTGCAATTGTGAGGAGTGATCGGGAAATTATCGAATATTAGCAGGTTGAAATTAAAGAGTAAATAGTGAGATATGGATATGAAGAAGAAGTATTATGCTTAGAAAACTGATTATTATTAAGTGCTGCCGGCTAACAACCAGAATGAGCGTTCGATGTTTTTTTGAAGGGTGCAATATTAATCGAGAAAAAGAAAAAGGAGTCAAATTACTTGCTGTGCCAAATAATAGGTAGGCAATGAAATATTTGAATTTTTTTTTTTCAAACTTCAGAAAAGTTCTATTCTAGTACCATAATGAGATAGCTAAGAAATAAACATACCATGATCTACTTAGAATTCAATGTTGTAGGCTATCAAAATATAAGTTTAGAAAATTCCAGAATGGCGGGATTCCTTTCATCCCCTAGATTCTATATAACAAACTTTTCGAGGAGACGGAGGGATTCGGGATAGGGCCCCAGGGCCTAGACCCGAACCCCGAGCGAGCCGAAAACTAGCAAATACTGGTTATAGGTTATAGGCTAATGAGAAATCTGGAAATGGACCGTAGTTATATACGTTTTATTGGGTTAATTTAAGGCTGTAGCCTACTCAGTGAGAAATAGTGAGCAAACAAGAAAGATTAAGGGAAAGATTTTACAATTTACCCTAATTATAAAGACGATAAATGACCGGAAAATCACAGCTGTATTATAGCTCAATTTCAAATACTTTGGCTACTTACCCCCAAACTTATGGTCAATTTATCGGAAGGTGCAGCTTTTAATGGTAAACTCCAATATTTCGAAGTTTCAATGCACATGAAAGTTATGCAGAAAAAACGCACGTTTTAAGCCTCTCGAAATCCAAGTTTTGTCACTATATTTTTTCTTTATTGATTCCATTTCCTCTTAAGAGAGAACAGTCAGGTGGAATTTTTTTCCCGTAGTCTACCTGTTTGTGCCTTTTTTTATTTATAATTTCTAAGAAAGAGACAAAAATCTAACTCTGTATCTTCTTAATTCTTGGCTTTTTTTTTAAAATTGATGATATTGGCTCTTAATGAGCGAAATTGGAGTCTCTTCAATGTAGCTTTGATTCTAATGTCAGATATGAAGCAGGGCATTACTTTTGGAGAGGACTGAACTGGCACGAACAATCCAAAGCTGACTACTTGTTATTTTTTTTTTTTTTTACAGACGGGAAGAATGGCTTAGAGCTGTAAAACGTGAGGATTTGCTGGAAAATCCGAAAGGGGCAAAAAGACTCTTCATCTGGACGAGGCATTTCAAGGAAGAGCATTTTATGGCAGCAGATATTACTAAGCTAAAAAAATGTCTTGAAGCCAAACGCCATCCCGTTTAATTTAGGTGGTGACGGTCAAAGTAAGACTTTATGTCTGTTCATTAGCTATCAGTGGTGTAGTTGGGTGAGAAAGTCGGAGAAATGCGATCCATGGGGAAAGTAATCCATTTGTTTTCCTACGAAAAAAAAGGCTCTCGGTTTCATCTGCTTAATTTTTAACCTTTGAGGCATCAGCTATTACGAGATGGTTGCTTTGTGAGGGTGAAAAAGTGCAGCCCTCCCTCCTCTTTTTTGAGAACTGTACGCCAAAGATAAGCTATTGCTTGAGATTCGCTAAAATAGATTCGCGACCTAATCAAATAAATGTTTGTAGCTGGTTTAACAAGCCAGGTTTGGAGGGTTCAGGCAACATTATCATGCGCCAACTATTGTCTGACTTCTTGAAGACAAGGTATTTATTTCAGTTGGCGACTCCCTGCACTGGTGACATTGCCTTGACCGACATCAATAGCAACCAATACAACCCGATTTCGTTTGAAGTTGTGAATGTTAGTGGTACGTGCTTAATTAGTTAGTTAACTTAGTAAATGAAAAAGTACCACTTTTGCTCATTAACAGATTGTTTTTTTTACTCTCCCTCCTTATTTTTGTGAAAAAGCGGCACTGACATAGCATTCAGTAGAATCCAATTTAATCATAGGAATTCCTACCTAACCTAGAATGGTTATTTGTGTTCAATGCATCTTACAAAAGAAATGTGCGTTTGCATCTTTGACATCGAATCCGGACCTTACGTTTATATTTAGTTTTCTGTTGCTAACATACTCGTATAGTTCTTTATTTATCCGAATATTTCAGCCTATCTGAGCATTTAGAGCACGGCTCAGTGCTGCACTGCGCCTACCTGCATATTCAGTCGAGCTTTTATGCAATATAACTTCTACACCCCTCACCACTCCCCCTCTCTCCCTCTCTTCTCTACTTCTCTTATCTCCTCTTCGTACATCGTTTTTTTTCTTCTTTCTTATAGAAGTAGATTAGAGTAGATAAGATATGTCGCGGTTATAACAATAAGTTTTTTCCACTGTTACAGGTGACATTAGTAGAGTAGTACCTACCATTTCTAGGAGCTTATGTTCCTTCCGGTGCTATTTGGGGAGATTACGTTCCATGGCACCTTTCCAAGGCAGATTACCAGACTGGTTATTTGGCAAGGTATAATGTGGTCAAACATGTTTTGAGAGTATGGTCATAATTATATAACTTAAGCAGACAGGTTTTTCTGATATTAATAAGAATTTCATAAGAATGTACGTCGTGAGTTCACGTGCACAATTTTTTTCTTAAAAACTGGTATGATATAAAGTAGTCAAACATGTTTTGGGAGCATGCATGAAATTATGTAACTCAACCAGTGTTTTTCGAGTCAACATCCGTTTGTTTTCGTCCTTGAAATTCTGTATAAAATGTTCATGCATTACAATTTAATTTTCATTATGATCTAACATATCGTATAGTACACTGAATATTATTAACTTTGAATCAATGGATATTTCTATTTTCAACGTGAGTACAGTTTACTGAATTTCTTAATGTATTTCCAGATAAAAAGCATTTTACCAGTAAATTCAAATTTCAGGGGGACTTATCTCCCCGCCCCCCTCCAACAACACAAACCTTAAAATATGATGAGTATACTCGCTAAAAAACGCATTTTATACTTTTTTTCCATTATGTAAATAAAATCTCTCCTCAACTGCTTTGTTTACAAGTTTTAATTCTGTAGTTTTAGATATTTCCTACAAAAAAAAATGCCAGTTTCCTCATTCATTTTAATTAAAAATGCGTTTTCTTTATATGCTTAAATGGAAACTTCTGTGTTACAAAGGAAGAGACAGTTTTGGGAATCAAATTGCACACGCTCCGGTTATCATAAATTAACGACATATGCTTATGATTTAGCAACGAGGATGTTCCTTGACAAAGAGAGAAAATTGTATTCTAGCCTTAATAAACGAAATATATTATATTTTCAATTGTATTCCATGATTAAAAGGGTTTTACAATGTGAAAAAAAAAACTATTTAATCGCATGGAAAGTAAGAGAGGAGGGAGGGAGGGAGGGGAATTCTTTGTGCAGACAAATTTTTTCTTCTGTAAAAAAGGGAATCGTTTGTTCCATACTAAATTTTGTCTTCTTTTTAAGGAAGAAGATTCCTACAACTACTCTCCCCCGGAAAAGAGAACTAAGGCTAACGGCGTTACTCCAATACAACAGCTGGAGATAGTCGAGTCATCCAGGGCCACGTGAAAACAGTCTGGTCAAAAACCGAAAAGAGAATGGATGGCTGCTCACAGGATGGTGAGCCCCACTGGCTCATCTGTACAAGCCAGTGACATCGCCACCACATCTATGCAAGAAACGGACGGCACTCAACAGCAGTCTGAATTTAAAAATGTGAGTATTTTCACCTCTAGCTTCTACCTATTTCCATCCAACTTTTTTTTTGTTTTTTTTAAGTATTTTATTTTCGCCATTTTTCAACACCGTAAAAGTGTATGTCAGAGATATTAAAATGTTAATCCCCCGCCTCCAACCAGTGTTTTAAATTTCTCTGCTCCCCTCAGAGATAGCTAAATATAATGTTTTTTTTTTATTAGCAAAGAAAGCACTCTTTTGCGTCTTTCTGAACTTTCTGTGGGAGGGGGGTGGAGGCAAGTATTTAGTTTAAATAATTCAGGGAGGAATTGAGTTTTGAGGATGAGGTGAAAAAATGAACATGTTTTTTTTAACTTTATAAGATAATCGTTATTTCACATAGAAAATAAAACCTTTTTTCTATAGGTTAATGAATTAGCCTTTTCGCCATTTTTCAACACCGTAAAAGTGCATGTCAGAGATATTAAAAGGTTAATCTCCCGCCTCCAACCATTGTTTTAAATTTCTTTGCTCCCCTCAGAGATAGCTGAATATAATACATTTTTTTTTATTGGCAAAGAAAGCACTCTTTTGTGTCTTTCTGAACTTTCTGTGGGAGGGGGGTGGAAGTAAGTATTTAGTTTAAATAATTCTAGGAGGAATTGAGTTTTGAGGATGGGGTGAAAAAATGAACATGGTTTTTTTTTAAATTTATAAAATAATCGTTATTTCACATAGAAAATAAAACCTTTTTTCTATAGGTTAGTGAATTAGCCTTTTCGCCATTTTTCAACACTATAAAAGTGTGTGTGTGTGTGTGCGTGTGTGTGTGTACACGTTTGTGCGCATACGTGTGTATGTGTTTGTGTGTGAGTGTGTGTGTGTGTGTTTGTGTTTGCGG